>NC_054830.1:26290454-26593484 GCF_018345385.1 Vulpes lagopus | reverse complement strand
ACTGCTAGTAGTTATCAAATCATTCTGAATACTTAAGAAATCAGAGTTCTGAGCAAACAAAATCTGCAACTCAATATATAGGAAAGCAACCACCTTTTGTAAGATAGTAGGTACATAGTTCACTTGGGGTAGATATAGCTATGAATCAGGCAGCAGGAAGGTACCTTGCTATTAGTGGCTACTGCAAGGTATTAGGAGCTACAGGGCACAAAATCTGAACTTTTGTAAGTTTGCTACTGTCTGGAACAAGCCTGGCTTAAAGGTGCTCAGGTGGCAAAAAGATGCAGAACCTCAGGAGTAACAGGGTAATCTGAGGATCTGCTGGGTCACAGGACAGACAGGTGGTGCCAAGATGCTGTGCTGTTCCCAAGCACAGGAACTGGGAAGCCAGTGGAGAGCAATGGGTGGGTACTGGCTTTCTGCTATAAACTGCAAACTGCCCTGTGGTTGTGAGACCACTCCTGGGAGAAGGGCAGTGGGTCTTGGTGCCAGCTATCTGCTATAAACTGCAAATGACTGTGTAGTCATGCAACCACTATCCTGGGACAGGCCAGCAAGTGTGGCATGACTTTCCACCAAAGGAATAGTGTAGGTTCATGCCCCAGGCTCCCTGAAATTTGGGGTTTTGAAACTCGGTCATGTGTCTGAGATAAAAAGGCTCAGACATGGGCAGGGTGAACATAGTGTTCAGAAGGAAACCAGGGACACAAATAAGGTGATTGATTGCTCTTCTGCAGGGGCTTACTGCTCCAAGGCCAGAGAGCAGGGTGCAGCCATTTTCATTCCACCCATCAGTGCTAAAAGCCTTAGGGAACAAAACAGGACCACCCAGTGGAGGCTAGAGCTGCTTACACTTAGCTCTGCCCTGCCCTCACTCCCTGCAGATGCATTTCCACTAGAGCAAGTCCACCCAAGAATCAGCATAGCAGGCCCCTCCCTAAAAAGACTAGCACAAACAATTAGTGCACACCAAGTTGTTTTTTTTTTTAATTTTTTTTTTTTATTTTCTTATGATAGTCAGAGAGAGAGAGAGAGAGAGGAAGAGACACAGGCAGAGGGAGAAGCAGGCTCCATGCACCGGGAGCCCGATGTGGGATTCGATCCCGGGTCTCCAGGATCGCGCCCTGGGCCAAAGGCAGGCGCCAAACCACTGCGCCACCCAGGGATCCCACACCAAGTTTTTTGATCATAGAGGACTGCAAAGATTCAGCTGTAAGGGAAATAGCACCTAGCTCCCATTTTTCTTTTATTCTTTCTTGTTATTATTTTTTTCATTTATTTTCTTATATTGTCCACTTCTTTTCTTATCTTTTATTATTATTTTTTAATTTTATTTTTACATATATATATTTGTTTATTTTCATTCCATTTCATTTTTTAGTTTATTTTATTTTACTTTTTTATTTTGGGATCTAGATTCTTCTAACAAGCAGATCAAAACACATTCAGGATACATTTTTGTTGTTGTTGTTGTTGTTTTCTTGTTTCATATTTTTGTTTTTCTTGGGTTTTTTCCTTTTCCTTTTTTTCTCTTTGTTTTCTGTTAGTTCTTTTTTTCTCTTTCTTTTTTTTTTTTTGGACAAAATGACAGAAAGAGGAATTCACCCCAAAAGAAAGAACATGAGGTATAACTCATGGCCAGGAATTTAATCAAAAAAGATATAAGTAAGATGTTCTAAATCAGAATTTAAAACAATGATTATAAAGATACTAGTTGGGCTTGAAGCAAACATAGGAGACACTAGAGAATCCCTTACTGCTGAAATAAAAGAACTAAAATATAGTCAGGCCAAAATTAAAAATTCTATAACCAAGATGTAATCCCAAGTGGAGTCCACAAAAACAAGGATGGATGAATCAGAGGAGTGAATCAGTGGCATAGAAGATAAAATTATGGAAAATAATAAAGCTGAAAGAAGAGGGAAAGAAACTATTAGCTCATGAAGGTAGACTTGGGGAATTCAGTAATTCCATAAAGCAAAATATCCATATAATTGGAGTCCCAGAAGAAGAGTGGGGAAAAAAGGGCAGGAGGTTTATTTGAACAAATTATAGCTGAGAACTTCCCTAATCTGCAAAAGGAAATGGGCATTCAAGTAAAAGAGACACAAGGAACTTTCCTCAAAATCAACAAAAACAGGTCAACACCAGAACATATCATTGTGAAATTTCAAAATTCAAAGATGAAGAGAGAATTCTTAAAGCAGCTCCAAAGAAGAGGGCCCTAACCTTTTTTTTTAAATAATAAATTTATTTTTTATTGGTGTTCAATTTGCCAACATACAGAATAACACCCAGTGCTCATCCCATCAAGTGCCCCCCTCAGTGCCCATCACCCACTCACCCCCACCCCCCGCCCTCCTCCCCTTTCACCACCCCTAGTTCCTTTCCCAGAGTTAGGAGTCTTCATGTTCTGTCTCCCTTTCTGATATTTCCTACCCTTTTCTTCTCCCTTCCCTTCTATTCCCTTTCACTATTATTTATATTCCCCAAATGAATGAGACCATATAATGTTTGTCCTTCCTAATAGGGTAGACACATAAGGCTGGCAGCAGACTTGTCCACAGAGACTTGGCAGGCCAGAAAGACTTACATGATATATTTGATGTGCTAAATGGGAAAAATGTGCAGGCAAGAATACTTTATCCAACAAGACTATCATTCCAAATAGAAGGAGGGACAAAGAATTTCCAAGACAAACAGAAATTAAAGGAGTTTGTGAATATTAAATCAGCCCTACAAGAAATTTAAAAATTCACCCAAGGGCAGAAAAAGAGACCAAATGTAACAAGACCAGAAAGCAACAGAGATAATCTACAGGAATAACTTTACAGGTAATAAAATATAATGGCACTAAATTCATATCTTTCAATTATTACTCTGAATGTAAATAGATTGCAAATGTAATGTAACATAAATGCTCCAATCAAAAGACATAGGGTATCAGAACGGATTAAAAAATGAGACCCATTGATATGCTGCTTACAAGAGATTCATTTTAGAACCAAAGACACCACCAGGTTAAAAGTGAGGGGGTGGAGAACAATTTATCATGCTAATAGATATCAGAAGAAAGTGGAGTAGCCATCCTTTTATCAGACAAATCAGATTTTAAATCAAAGACTAATAAGAGATGAAGAAGAACACTATATCATAACAAAGTGGTCAAGCAACAAGATGTAATGATTGTAAATATTTATGCTCCTAACATGGGAGAAGGCAACTATATAAGCCAAATAATAACAAAACTTAAAAAACACATTGATAATAATAGTAGAGGACTTCAACACTCCACTCACAGCGATGAATAGATCCTCTATGCAAAAGATCAACAAGGAAACAAGAGCTTTGCATGACACTGGGCCAGATGGACTTAACAGATATATTAAGAGCATTCATCTGAGTGCACATGCCACATTCTCCAAAGTAGATAAATACTGGGTCACAAATCATGTCTCAACTGGTACAAAAAAACTGAGATTACATCATGCATACTTTAAGAACACAGTGCTTTAAAATTTGAACTCAATTACAAAAGGAAAATTGGAAGGAACACAAATACATGAAGATTAAAGAGCATTCTACTAAAGAATGAATGGGTCAATCAGGAAATTGAAGAATTTTAAAAATCCATGGAAACAAATGAAAATGAAAATATGACAGTTCAGAACCTTTGGGATGCAGCAAAGGTGGCCTGAAGAGGGAAGTATATAGCAATACAGGGTTTTTCAAGAACCAAGAAAAGTCTCAAATATACAACCTAATCTTACACCTAAAGGAGCTATAAAAAGAACATCAAATAAAGCCTAAATCCAGCAAGAAAAGAGAAATAATAAAGATTAAAGCAGAAATCAATGATAATAGAAATCAAAAAAACACTAGAACATATCAACTAAACTAAGAGCTGGTTCTTTGAAAGAATTAATAAGGTCAATAAATCACTAGCCAGACTTATCAAAAAGAAAAGAGTAAAGACCCAAATAAATAAAATCATGAATGAAAGATAAGAGATCACAACCAGTACCAAAGAAATACAAACAATTATAAGAGAATCTTATGAGTAATTATATGCCAACAAATTAGGCAGTTTGGAAGAAATGGATAAATCCCTAGAAACATATAAACTACCAAAACTGAAACAGGAAGAAATAGAAAACCTGAACAGACCCATAATCAGCAAAGAAATTGAATGAGTATTCAAAAATATCCAAACAAACAAGAGTCTAGGTCCCAGCAGATTCTACCAAATATTTAAAGAAGACATTTAAAGAAGAATTAACACTTATTCTTCTGAAGCTGTCTTAAAAAGTAGAAATGGAATTAAAACTTCCAAACTTATTCTATGAGGCCAGCATTACCTTCATCCCAAAACCAGACAAAGAACCCACCAAAAAGAAAAATTACAGACCAATATCCCTGATGAACATGGATGCAAAAATTCTCACCAAGATACTAGCTAATAGCATCCAACAGTACATTAAAAGGATTATTCACCAAGATCAAGTGGGATTTATTCCTGGGCTGCAAGGGTGGTTCAACATCTGCAAATCAATCAATGTGATACACCACATTAATAAAAGAAAGGATAAGAAGCATATAATACTCTCAGTAGATGCAGAAAAAACATTTGACAAAATACAGCATTTTTTATTGATAAAAACTCTCTGAAGTGTAGGGATATAAAGAACATACCTTAATATCATAAAAGCCATGTACAAAAAGCCCACAGTGAATATCATCCTCACTTTCTTACATCATACAGAAAAATAAACTCAAAATGGATGAAATATCTAAATGTGAGACAGCAATCCATCAAAATCCTAGAAGAGAACACAGGCAGCAACATCTTTGACCGCAGCCACAGCAACTTCTTGCTAGACATGTCTCCAAAGGCAAGGGAAACAAAAGCAAAAATGAACTATTGGGACTTCATTTAAATAAAAAGCTCTTGCACAGCAAAGGAAACTATCAACAAAACCAAAAGGAAACCTGTGGAATGGGAGAAGATACTTGCAAATAACATATCAGATAAAGGGTTAGTATCCAAATCTGTAAAAAAAAAAAAAAATATCAAACTTAATATCCCAAAAACAAAAAGTCCAGTAAGAAATGGGCAAAAGACATGAACAGACATTTCTCCAAAGAAGACACACAAGTGGCTAATGGACACATGAGATTATTCTCAGTATCATCACTCATCATAATGAAAATAAAAATCAAAATCACAAGGAGATAGCACCACACACCAGTCAGAGTGGCTAAAATGAAAAACTCAAGAAACAACAGGTGTTGGCGAGGATAGGAAGAAAGGGGAATCCTTTTACGCTGTTGGTTGGGAATGCAAACTGGTACAGTCACTCTGGAAAACAGTATGGATTTCCCTTAAAAAGTTAAAAATAGAACTACCTTATGATCCAGCAATTACACTATAAGATATTAATCAAAACGATACAAACAGTGATCTGAAGGAGCACATATACCCCAATATTTATAGCATCAATGTCCACAATTGCCAAGATATGGAAAGAGCCCAGATGTCCATTGACAGAAGAATGGATAAAGAAGGTGTGATATATATGGAATATTACTCAGTCATCAAAAAGAATGAAATCTTGCCATTTGCAGTGATGTGGATGGATCTTGAGACATTATGCAAAGTGAGATAAGTTAGTAAGAGAAAGAGAAACATCATATGATTTCACTCATGTGGAATTTAAGAAACAAAACATAAACAACCTGATCTCACCAAATTCAAAAAGATTGAAGGCATACCATGCATCTTTTCCAACCACAATGCTATGAAATAAGAAATCAGCCAAAATAAAAAATTCTAGAAAGAACACAAATACAAGGAGGTTAAAAAAAACATGTTACTAAACAATAAATGGGTCAACCAGAATCAAAGCGTAAATCAAAAAATATATGGAGACAAATGAAAAGGGTTCAAAATCTTGGGGATGTAGCAAAAGTGGTTCTAAGAGGGCAGTTAACAACAATACAGGCCTACCTCATGAAGCAAGAAAAATCTCAAACAAACTAGTCATACACTTAAAGGAACTAGAAAAAGAAGAACAAACAAAACCCAAAGCCAATAGAAGTAAGGAAATAATAAAGATTAGAGCAGAAATAAATGAAATAGAAGCTAAAAAAAATACCTAATAGAACACATTAGTGAAACCAGGATTGACCTTCACAAAGATCAACAAAATTGATAAACTTTTATCCAGACTCAACAAAAGAGAGAGAGAAGACTCAAACAAAATCAAAAATGAAAAAGGAATAATAACCATCAACACCACAGAAATAGAAAGGATTAAAAGAGGCTATTAGGAAAACCTATATGCCAACAAATTGGACAACCTAGAAGAAATGGATAAATTACTAGAAACATATAACCTCCCAAAAGTGAATTAGGAAGAAATGGAAAATTTGAACAGACCAATTACCATCAATGAAATTGAATCAGTAATCCAAAAACTTCCAACAAACAAAAGTATAGTACCAGATCATTTGCAGGTGACCTCTACCAAACATACAAGAAGAACTAATGCATATTTTTCCTCAAATTATTCCCAAAAAATAGAAGATGAAAAAAGGCTTCCAAACTAATTTTATGAGGCCAGCATTACCCTGATACTAAAACTAGGTAAGGGCAGTACCAAAAAAGAGAAATACAGGTTAATATGTCTGATGAATGTAGATGCAAAAAAAATCCTCAAAAAGTATTAGCAAACCTATCCAAATATCCATTTAAAAAATCATTCACCAAGGGGTGCCTGAGTGGCTCAGTCAATTAAGCATCTGACTCTTGATTTCAGCTCAGGTCATGATCTCAAGATCCTGAGATTGAGCCCCATATTTAGCTCCCTGCTCAGTGGGAATTCTGCTTCAGATTACCTCCTCTCTCACTCCCTCTCCTTCTGCCCCATCCCCTGCTCTATCTATCTCTCAAATAAATAATTTCTTTAAAAAATCACTCACCATGACTGACTGAGATTTATTCCCAGGATGGAAGAATGGCTCAATATTCACAAATCAATCAACGTGATATATCACATCACTAAGAGAAAGGATAAGAGACATATGATAATTTCAATAGATGTAGGAAAAGCATTTGACAAAGTACAACATCCATTCATGATAAACACCCTCAACGAATCTAGATCTAGAAGCATCCAAATTGATAAGGAAGAAGTAAAATTTTCACTAGTTGCAGATGACATGTTGATATATATATATATATATATATATATATATATATATATATATATATATATATATATAAAACCCTAAAGATTCCACCCCAAAACTATTAGAATTAATAAATAAATTCAGTAAGGTCACAGGAAATTACAAAGTTAATATACAGAAATCCATTGTATCTCTTTATAGTTAAGAGTCTATTTTTTTATTTTCCTCTCTCCTTTTTTCCCAATGATCATTTGTGTTGTTTCTTAAATTCCACATATGAGTGAAATCATGTGGTATTTGTCTTTCTCTGAATGACTTATTTCACTTAGCATAATATTCTAGCTCCATCTACATTGTTAACTATAGGGAACAAACTGGCAGTTCCCAGAGGTGAGATGGATCAGAGAATGGGTTGAATAGGTGAAGGGAATTAACACTGCACTTATCATGATGAGCACTGAGTAATGTATAGAATTGTTAAATCACCATAAGATGTACCTGAAATTAATGTAACACTGTATGTTAACTATATTGGAATTAAAATTAAAAAAAAAAATTTTGGAGATAAATTTTAAAAAGTGAAACTGCTAGCCACAGATTAAGATAAACTATTCAAAATTAAAAATAAGATCCAGATATATTTGACAAAATTCTCATATCAAGAATATACAAGGAATACTTACAACTGAATAATAAGAAGACTAACAACTAATAAAAATAAAGATACCTGTTATATTGATTCCAAAATTGATCCCATGACTAGCTATTAGCTTAGGAAGACTTCTGACTCCTTAATTTTGCCTAAGGGGCAAAGCATCCAATTTTAGGAATATTGTTAGATTTATTTCATTTAACCTTTTACATACAATGTGAAACAAATTAAAAACCAGAGAGCAGGGGAACCTGGGTAGCTCAGTTGGTTGGGTGTTTGCCTTTGGCTCAGGTCATGATCCCATGGTTCTGGGATCAAGCCCCGCATTGGCTCCTTACTCAGTGGGGAGCCTGTTTCTCCCTCTCCCTCTGCCTGCTGCTCTGCCTACTTGCTCTCTCTATCTCTCTTCTCTCTCTCTGTCATATAAATAAATAAACTCTTTTGGGGGGGGGGGGAAATACCAGAAAGCAGGGACTTCTGTAAGTTTACAGACCAGGTTGTAAGAACTGTTTTGAGCCTACTCCACTAATACCCGTCCACTAAATGTCTACATATAAGACAGTAAAGCAAGAAAAGGGAAAGGAATAAAAATATATTACACAGCTCCACTTCCAAAGAAGTTATAGAATTATGAATATCAAATATTATTTTAACAACAGTTTTGATAGAACTATGTTGGGAGTCATTAACTGAAAAGCAGCTCTTCTGGAAGCTAGGATGTTAGGCAGAAATTAAGAATTAAATCAGAAATTATATCTTGTAAAATGTACACTGATTCACAGAACTGTACCAAGCCAAACTATGATATTCATTATAGATTGTCACACCACCATGGATTATATTAGATATTAGATTAGATATCATATATTAGACCACAAATAAATTGATGCAAGGGTAATTCCACAGTCTCATTAATTCTAAAAAATAAAACCACTGATGTTCCATCAGCTTCTTAATTTATAAATTCTGACCAATCCTTGCTAAGATCTCCCCAAATTTTATAACACCCCTTCACTACTCCCTTTTGAAACTCACTTTTGTTCTGCATCATGTAGGGTCTCCTTTGTTGCAGCAAATAGTAAACTTAACTTGATTTCAGGTGTGATTCTAATGGTCTCTGGACAATACTGAAAGCAGAATGGAAAGACAAAAAAATACAGTATGTGCTGCTGAATCCTCATCTCCCATAGCCAGAAGTGAATAGACAATAAATAAAATTTATAAATAAAAAAATTATAAATCAAGAAGTAACAATAAAAACATGTTATTTAGACATAAGGAGATAGGCATGGAAATAATGAGCTAAAGAATCCAAAAGTGGCTGCCCCAGGGAATGAGTTAGAAGATGGTTATTTTGTTTAAAATCTTGAAGAACTATTTATTTTTAAGAACTATTTAAATCTTTAAGCTATGTGCATATATTACTTTGAAAATAATGAAATTAAATTTAAAATAATAAGTTCTACAAATATTTTAGGACAAAATAATAAACAAAGCCACTTCTATTTCTTGCTTACCTGAATTTATAGTCACTCAACAGATGTTTCTTTATTGAACACCTTTATTACCAGACACAATTCTAGGTACTAAGGATACAGTAGAGGAAAAAAGACAAAAAAAAAAAAAAAAAGTGCCTGCTCTGAAAAAGCTCAGACATAAGAGGAAATTGGACACCACCTATCCCTCAAAAGGTAAAACAGTTCCAGATCTCATAGCTGGCAAATGGTTAAGCCAGGATTTGAAATAAGGCCATCTGATTCTAGACCTACTGATTTTAATTATAGACATATTGTGACAGGGACAGGAAGTTTCTAAAATGAATCTAGAGCATCTTATAGTGCCAGAAAGTACTCACAAAAAAAAAAAAAAATAGGACTCCAATAAGGAATGTATATCAAAAGGACACGGTAGCCAACTAAAAGAGATCACAATGGCCAAAATTGTAACAATTTGAACAACAAAATAAGGAAGTACTGGATTATAGCCCAAAGTCCATGAGTAGATATCCATGAGTCCATACTGGCATAGATAAATGGCAAACACATTCACATGAATATGTATATATACATACATACATACATATGAGAGAATAGACAAATCTCTCATGGAGCATTCCATATAATTCATACAGCTACTCTACTCTCTAGGTTGGGGGTGCATAAATCCCCCCTCCTTAAGTATGGGATGTGCACAATGACTTCTTTTCAAAGAGCACAGTATGAAAAGGGAGATAAAAAGAATAAAGATACAATGAAGAAACTAGACAAACACTACCTCAGCCAGGTGTCAAGATCAATATTAACACTGACATCATATTGATAATATCTTCCTTTAATAGGATGTGATGAGATGGTACTTTACTTTTGTTGTCTTCCTACCAAAGACTCATAATTCCAGGTTAATCATGAGAAAAACATCAAAATATTCCAACTGAAGGGCATTCTACAAACTATATGACCAGTACTTGTTAAAACTCTCAAAGTCATTAAAAACAAGGAAAATCTTAGAAACTTTCAGTTAAGAGGACCCTTAAGGAGACACCACAACTAAATGTAATGCAGTACTCTAGATGGGATTCTGAAACTGAGAAAGGGCATTATGTAAAAACAAAGGAAATATCAATAAAGTCTGACCTTTAGTTATTAATAATATATCAAATTGGTTCATTAATCGTAATACACATACTATACTAATGCAAGATGTTCATAAAGGAAAAACTAGGTAGAAGCTACATGGGAACTTTCTGTACTATCTTTGTCATTTTTCTGTAAATCTAAAACTGTTTCTTAAAATAAAGTTTATTTTTAAAATATTTGAACAAATGGAAAATATTTGGACAGCTTGGCAATTTGGCAATTAGGGTCTGTTCTGTTCTTCAAAAATAACAATATAGACCCTAGCTGGCTAAGTCTCTTTTTCATGTGCTCTATGAAACAAGCTGTTAAAAATCCAAGGTTATGTATTTCAAATTGAATAGTCTAAAAGAAAAGTGTATTAAAAAACATATACCTAAATATCGAAAGTAGTTCTTTCTAAGGGTGAGATTACAGGTGACCTTTCTGTTATTTTCTGTGTTTTCCTAGTTACCTGCAATGAGTTTGCATTACACATATAACTTCACACATAATACCAAAGAAAAGAAAGGTGCTTTTAGTTAAATATGCAATTAAATAACTGCAGAGTGCACCTTAAATGAAAGAAAAACATTATTCTAGATACTAGAATCTAATACTAGATATCTCATTAGGCTGGGCACTTAACATATATTATTTCATTTAGATGTGTAAAATAAAGATGTCCTTCAATTGAATCACATTTGGAGAGCAATTTTATGTTTATGAAGCCATTATAAGTTTACAACAAAAATGCAAAGGCATGCTTTTTAGAATTCTGGTCATGCATTTTTTGCTCCTAAACTGAAAGTACAATTAGTTTCCCACCACCTAACATATCATCTACATTTTTTTCTTGACACATGTTTTTATTTGATCCACTTCTGAAGAGAAGCCAATATACCATGTCATGCCTATATACAAATCTCTTAAACTAATTTAATGCTTCATTGTGAAATAATTGATTTGTGATTCACAGGACATTAATTAACTCATAAGCCTTTAATAGTAAGTAAATAATGAAGTTTAGAAAATGATGGCATGTAATTGAATCTAAAGGGACTCTTTTACACACTCTGTTTTTGTTTTGCTTTAAACATTATATCAAATAAAGATGGACAAAATTGTAATCACATTGATTGCAGATGTTAAGATCACAAATTTTATATATATGTCAATATTTTTACAGAGGGCCCATTTTCTGGGCAAGCCCATCTCAAAATCAAAACTATAATTAATAATCAACATATACTGTTATTGCAAGTGATTGCTGAAGAAGAATGCTCAGTAAGTTTGTAGATTTGTAGATTGTTTTCTCTAAAGATTTCCAAGAAACATAGAAAAACCTGTTTTCCCCCAACATCTTTTTCTGGAGGTGACTGCTAAATTCCAGAAAGTGACAATACTATAATTATTGAATGCTGGTTTAGCACTTTATCATATAGTCTGATTTAATCCCTACAATAACTTGTAGTATAGGTACTATTACCTCCAATTTAGAAAAATCTACATAAAAGTCACACAGCAGTAGATAGAAGAGCTATGTTTCAAACCAGTGTTATGTCTGATTCCAAAGGCCAGAGCCTAACTACCCTGTTGTACTGTTTCTTAGCAATGGTGTCTCTATTTGAGACTGAATTAGCTTCGGCTCCCCCACTTATCCAGCTTCCCCTGGGAAGTTGATTTTACCCTAGTTCTATCCTATCTTGTCCAAACCACCCTCATCCCTCATCTAGACTACTGCAGCAGGCTCCTCTCTATAGACCTATGGTCTTCCTCAACCTTTTTTTGTGTGTCTTTCCTCCATCCCCACCCCCAGCCTTAATCCATTCTCCACATTGTAACCACAATTTTTCACAAATCATGAGGCCTATAAGCCATTATCTGTTTGCTGTGTGAATTTCCACCTTTATTTTGCACAATGCTACCCCTCACTCTTAGTGTTCCTGCCACTCTAGTCTCTTTACATATGAATATATACCATAGTCCCTCCTGCTACAGAACCATTGTATTTACCATTTCCTCTCCCTGGATGACTGCCTAGTTAACTCACCCATCACATAACTCTTAATATACCATCAGGAAGCCTTCCTTGACCTCCACACCAAGACCTAACTCCTCCTATTATATACTCTAGCAACAGGCATTTCTGTTCTGTTGCATGTGTCATTACAATGTTATGTTTGTTTTTGTTATTACTTGATTAATGTCTGGTCTAAGCCTCTATGCCTTACTATGCACCAGATTATAAGTTTGGTGAAGGACTCTGTTTGCTTTTGCTCCCTATGTTATGATTTTGCACACAGTAAGCTTCCAACAAATTCCTATAGATGAATATTCCCATTCTCTTCTACCATTATCATCTAGATAGGGACTACTATCGTTCTCCAATAAGAAGAATGTTCTCTGACCCTCCTCCACAAGGTCAAAGGCAGGAGTGAAAGCAGGGCAAGAAAGTGGAAAGAAATGTCAATAGTAGTGACTGCAGAATAAACCTTCTGGGATCCATGGACAAGAATTTCAACAGCTACTTTAAATTCTAGGTTTCAAATGTATATTTCCAGCCTTCAATTATCCCCTGAACTACAAATTTCTATATATGTCTATTTAACGTCTCCACTGGAATTTCAAAGAGGCATTTCAAATTTAACATGCCTCAAATTGAACTATTTTGATTTCTCCTCTAAATCCATTCTTCCCTAGTTTTCCCCAACTCAATAAAGACATCACCTTGTATCTAATGCTCAGGCCAAAAACCTAAAAATCAAGCCTGATTTTCCTCTTTCTTATACAACCTACATCTAAATTCAAATTTGTCCCTGTTCAAAACTCTCCAATAGCTCCTATTGTACTTAGAATAAAAACTAAAATCTTTATTTGATTTAAGACTCTTAAGTCTCCCTAAGACTCTTCATAATGTGGCCCCTCATCACCTCTTTCATCTCATTTCCTCCATTGCTTCCTTCTTCATAATAGTTCAACATCATTGGCTTCTTTATCAATGTTCCAGGAAAACACACATGACCAACTCAGAATCTTTGTATTTGCTTCCCTGTGCCTAAAAGAGTCCTACCTCAGATATTTGCTCAGCTTATATTCCATCACTGCCTTCAGGACACTGTTCACATGTTCCCTTATGGAGAGATCTTCCCTCATCACCATATCTACATAGCCCTCATTGTTGCTCTAAGCTCTGTATTTCTTTCCATTTTCCAAATAGTACTTATCAGTAATGTATTAAATCATATATTTATTTACATATTTATTCATTTATGCCCACACTGCTATATTTTAAAGCCCTCAAGGGTTATCTATTCTGTTAAGCATCTAGGAGCTTAATAATTATCCCATGAATGAATGAACATTATTGTCAAAGCTCAATTCTTTTGAATTATTTAACAGTTTGATTTTTTACATCAACCAGATTTGGAATATGAAATAAATGAACTATTTAATAACTAATGTTAAAAAAGATACCAGTGGGGAAAAAAAAGATAGCTATGCAAAATGTAATCTTTTAATGATTAGCTAGAATGATTACAAATCTGTCCAAGTAGTTTTTTAAAAATTAATTAATTAAAGCTTTATTGTTGTAGTTTCTTAATTGATTTAGGAAATTTTAGAATCAGATGAATTATTTCCTTTATTGCTTCCCCTTAGCCTGAGTCTGAGAAGTTCATTATTAACAGCTACTCACGACAATATTATAGTAATAATACTATGTGTCAATGCAAAGATCATATAATTATAGGAAAAAAGACAATAATGTAAAAAGCAATAAAATTTTTAAGTAATTCACCCTGTGATTACTCAGTAAGTAAAAGCATAAGAGACATGGACAGAAGCTCACTGTTCATTTTTTTCTTTATATTCTACTAACATTAACACCAAAGAATTATAAATTCCTGTTTCAGACAAAAAAGAAAGATGTCAGGCAAATTAACACTATGTTTTCCGTTTTAGATGATGGATACTTCATTTTAAAATTTCCAGCATGCCAGAGGGAAGCTAAGAGAGCTTAAAAGGACACACTTATCTAAGCAGTTCAGAAAAGCTGGGAGTCAGTCTGGACACTCCTCCCCTCCAAGCTAGGAGCCCACTTCTCCCACAATTCAGTTTAAGGACAGTTTAGCCACTGTCCTAATCTTCTTGCTCAGATTATAAAGTAGTTTCTAGAAAGGTCTCTTCACATTCACCTGTTTTCCCTCAGATCCATTCTCCAGTTTATAACAAAGGATATTCTATCATGCAAATCAAATAATTTGTGCCTCTATTCCTTAAAAACATACAGTGATTTCTCTTTTCTTTTAGGAGAACTCTGGTTCTTAATGTGACCTAAGGATCACATGTGTTCTGGCTACCTAATTCCCCAACCTCATTATAAACCACTTTCACCTTTGCTTTCCACTTGACCCACACCATTCTCCTGTTAGATCCTTCAAAGTGTCAAATGCCTTTTTGCCTCAAAGCCCCCTCATAGGTATCATTCTGACTTCAGATCAAAGGTCACTCCCTCTGGGGAAGTCTCCCAGTCCCTCTAGACTAGGTTGTCCAGCTACAAATACTCATAGGTGCTCTCTGCACGTTTCCATCCCAATATATGTCATAACTACACATTTAATTTACTTTAATTTAAATTAAATTTAATTTAATACTATTCCTCTTCTACATTACTCCTTGTAAGCATCCTGAAAGCAAGAACCACAGTAGTGTTATTTGCTCTTATATCTCATCACCAAATATATACTCTAGTATACAGAAGTTCAGTAAATATTCATTGAATGATAACAGCCTGAGATGAGAAGAAACAGTCAAATATTGGCATTAGGAATCTGTGCTACATTTAAGAGCACTTTCCCAGCATCAGTGAACTTTGGAATGGGCTCCCCCAAAAAGGCTAAAGAATCATCCCCTATGGATGACTCTTTTTTTTTTTAATTTAATTATGATAGTCACACAGAGAGAGAGAGAGGCAGAGACATAGGCAGAGGGAGAAGCAGGCTCCATGCACCGGGAGCCCGATGTGGGATTCAAGCCCGGGTCTCCAGGATCGCACCCTGGGCCAAAGGCAGGCACTAAACCGCTGCACCACCCAGGAATCCCCCCTATGGAGACTCTTGAAAACAATATATATTTATATCTATCTCAAGCTGCACCATACAATATGGTAGCCACTAGCCAAATGTGGCTATTGAGTTCTTGAAATGTGAGAAATGTCCTAAATTTTTATATTGGCTATTGTTGAAGTAATATTTTGGATATATTGGGTAAACTTAAAATATATTGCTAAACTTAATTTCACCTCTCTTTTTTTTTTTCTTTTCTAATGTAACTACTAGGAAATTTAAAATATATGCATCTCACATTATATTTCTATTAGACCATGGTAGTATGTGGTATTTCAGGATAATACTGCCTAAAGATAGGCATGACATAGTGAGACAAACTGTTGACATGGATCTGAGTACTGTAAAAATTCCTGAAGATTCTTCTTGTGCTAGCAATGTGTTTCTGTCTACCAATGTCATCCTGTCCCACTTGGCTGTGCCTGTGCTATTTCACCACACACCCAAATATTTGTTCAACATATGGCCCTACTTGGCCAAACAATCTTTACAAACAGAATTTCGAAGCCCCTCCTTATGCTTTCATTTAATCAATATCTTAAAGTCTAACATAAAGTTTGCAAAGTTCAGCTTTCTCACTTTACTGAATTACAAGTGGTCAGTTTATTGATAGAGGGCTTGGGACAAAGTGTCATTTCTACCCAGGGTAACTAGGAACGAAACATTGCAAGCAGCAGCTCTGTTTAGAATTGCAAATGCAGGGTTTTATGGATTCTCTACATAACCTCTGAAAGCTTCACCCCTCAGAATTTTCTTTGCACTCCTATGGCAATTTGCCCATGGTCTTTTCACATGTTGTCTTCCTCTTAAGATCCTGAGGCAAGTGAATGTATGGATTTATCTTGGTATCCCTACCATCTAGGCTAGCAGAGTGCCTAACACAAAGGAAGTCCTCAATAAATCTTGTCTAGAATGTGTTGAGTGAATGTACTTTTCCTTAATCTGATCATTCCTTGACTCTGACCCTAGCGCTGACTATAGATTCAATTTATAGGCTTGTACTTAATGAACCTTGCCCAGGGATTATTTTAGGACCATTTCATGAGTATGTGTTTTGAACGGCTAAATCAAAGATAAGAGTATCCAACCTTCTTAAAATGCTTAAAGCTATGCTTTAAGTATTTCATAGGTTCAATATACACTAACTGACTAACAAATTGTAATCATTAGATCAAATACTATTCCCACATTTAGGTAAAGGATCAGGCTATGATTGCTCTTAGCATACTATACTTCCTGATCAAAGACTGCTTAGGTATACGATTAGTATTCACACAACTTAGTGAGTGTACCTCTAACATGTAAGCTACAGTCTAGGATAAGCTGCAATCACTGAAATATGAAATCTAAATAATTCCTTTTGAACATAAACTCTTCACAACATAAAGATGATTGAGAAACTACATTAAGAATGTGTACTGAGGGGATCCCTGGGTAGCGCAGCGGTTTGGCGCCTGCCTTCGGCCCAGGGCGCGATCCTGGAGACCCGGGATTGAATCCCACGTCAGGCTCCCGGTGCATGGAGCCTGCTTCTCCCTCTGCCTGTGTCTCTGCCTCTCTCTCTATATATGACTATCATAAATAAATAAAAAAATTTAAAAAAAAAGAATGTGTACTGAATAATAATAATATGTACTGAATAATTAGGTCTAGGTGAGTAGAGTCACAAAGTAGTTGTGGGTACATGATAGACTAATATTTACAACCTTCATGTTTGACCAGCTGCAACCAAGACCTTGCTTCTGCACAAGGACATTGAGAGGCACAGCAGCATGCCTGTTGACTGCCAGAAATCAACATGAGGAGACAGATAACCATAGTACCTGGCAGCCTAAGAGATTCGCTGTTTCAGCAAAAGCATCAAGCAGTCTAACCAGGTGAAGGACAATGCAGCAAATATCCATAGTTCCAGGAATGTTTGCTAATGGGAGGGAAGTCCAAGTGTACTCTTGGGCTGAGTCCAACATCTGAATGAAATCTGAACATTATCCACTGAGGTATAAGTAAATTGGAAATTCAGTTTTGGAGATTTCAATTGGATGATTCTCATCAAGAAGTCACAACCTCAAGGCAGAAGAGATTTTGCTTTACAGCAGCTTGTTCTTCTACACTGGTAGCCCAGGCAGTAATATTATATCACAGGATTGTTTTTAATGGTTAAAGGGTTGTGTGTGCATGGATGTTTGTTACTCCTCCAAGTTTGTAAACCTTAACAATCAACATTTATATATATATATATATATAAATGGCTGACCTGGCCTACATCCAGGTCATTATTATTTTTATCCTTGGTCACCATCAACTGCTTTAGCAACGGTCTAGAGAATATGTGTATGGAGAAATTGCAATCCCATTTCAGTAATTGATAGATAGTGAGTTCTAGGCATTGCAGCAGTCAAAAACTCCAGCCATTCCATTTTTCCATAAATAAAGGAATAATGAATTGATGTGGATTCAACTATAGGCATTAACATTATCTTTGCCAATGTATTCTCTTCTTGCTAAAAACTGCAACTTGCCATTTTGCAAACAATCAATTTTGCAAGAGATCTCATACTAACTCATAAAAGGCTATTTAACCCATTATATGAATGAGATGATATGGAAGGAAAAATAACAGGTAAATGGGGAAGGGACAGGAAGAAAAATATGGGATTCCCTAGAGCAATAATAATACATAGGAAAATTCTAAGGGGAATTATAAATTCATTTCAGCTATATTATGAATTAGAATATTGGATTATCTGAGAACCTAACCACATTTGTAATGATGTTTCCATGGGGAACATCTTTAAAATGGTTTTCTGAAATTGAATCTGCTTTATATCACTTTTTGCCTAGAAAAAGATTTAAATGAAGAGCAGGAAAAGTAGTCGTGGTTAATAAACAAAATAAAAGGAATTCATGTATTCTTTCCTACTTATTGGCGATACAAGAAAGTAAACAAAGCACTTAATAAGCTAATTGCTTCAACAGGATGTAGGGTTCCATGAGATACAAAGGAGGGGCATAGAGGGGCATGGAGGTAGAGAGGTGGTCAAGGAAGGCATGGGGGCAAGAGAAATAATAGAGTTAAGGAAGACTCCTAGGTTTCTATAGAAATAGTGATACCATTCACCAAGAGAGGTAACAAAGAGAGGTCCAACACGAAAAGGAAAATGTAGAGTTTATTTTTGGATGTGAATCCAAAGTAACTAAGGAACAAACAAGTGATGGTGTTTAAAAGTCAGGTAGATATCTGGATCTCAGGCTCATGAGACTTCTGGGCTGGAGACACAGATTTTTAAGCCCTAGGAATAGTAATTGGGGACTTTGGAGAGAACAAATCCTCCTCCCCAATAGTGTGGTAATGTGAGAAGGAGTAACCCCAAAGAATAGGTAACAAATGAAGAATGGCTAGAATAGATGGAAGAGAAATAAAAGATGCCACTGAAGCAAAACAAAAAGGCGGATTTCAAAAAGGAATGAGTGATCAACAAGGATGATCAACTAATATGAAGACTGCTAAGTACCTGACGGATTGAATTACATGGGGGCTATTGGCAGCTTTGGTAAGAGCAGTACAGTGGAATGGTGTAGGAGGACAGTAGCTGAATTGTGGTGGACTAAGTAGAGGCAGGTAGATAGACAATTCTCAAAAAGTGTGCCTGTTAAGAGGCCAATAAAAGTGTGGATGTGCTTTCTGCCCCTAAGTGCCGCCAAGTAAGCATCTTTAAAGTCTCCCCTCCCACCACCGTCATGTCTAAGTCAGAGTCTCCCAAAAAGCCTGAACAGCTGCAGAAGCTCTTCATCGGAGGTTTGAGCTTTGAAACAACCGAAGAGAGTCTGAGGAGCCATTTTGAGCAATGGAGAATGCTTACGGACCATGTGGTAATGAGAGATCCAAACACCAAGAGCTCCAGAGGCTTTGGGTTTGTCACGTATGTCACTGTGGAGGAGTTGGATGCAGCCATGAATGCAAGGCCACACAAGGTGGATGGAAGAGTTGTGGAACCAAAGACGGCTAGCTCAAGAGAAGATTCTCAAAGACCTGCTGCCCACTTAACTGTGAAAAAGATTTTTGTTGGTGGCATTAAAGAAGACACTGAAGAACATTATCTAAGAGATTATTTTGAACAGTACGAGAAAATTGAAGTGATTGAGATCATGAATGACCAAGGCAGTGGCAAAAAGAGAGGTTTTTGCTTTTGTGACATTTGATGACCATGAGTCTGTTGACAAGATTGTCATTAAAAAATACCATACTGTGAATGGCCACAACTATGAAGTAAGGAAAGCCCTATGGAAGCAAGAGATGGATAGTGCTTCATCCAGCCAAAGAGCCCAAAGTGGTTCTGGAAACTTTGGTGGTTGTCGTGGAGGTGGTTTTGGTGGGAATGACAACTTTGGTCATGGAGGGAACTTCAGTGGTCGAGGTGGCTTCGGTGGCAGTTGAGATGGTGGTGGATATGGTGGCAGTGGGGATGGCCATAACAGATTTGGTAATGATGGAAGCAACTTTGGAGGTGGTGGAAGCTATAACGATTTTGGCAATTAAAACAATCAATCCTCAAATTTTGGACCCATGAAAGGAGGAAATTTTGGAGGCAGAAGCTCTGGCCCCTATGGTGGTGGAGGCCAATACTTTACCAAACCATGAAACCAAGGTAGCTATGGCAGTTCCAGCAGCAGCAGCAGCTATGGCAGTGGCAGAAGGTTTCAATTACTGCCAGGAAACAAAGCTTAGCAGGAGGGAAGAGCCAGTGAAGTGACAGGGAAGCTACAGGTTACAACAGATTTGTGAACTCAGCCAAGCACAGTGGTGGCAGGGCCTAGCTGCTACAAAGAAGACATGTTTTAGATAAAACTCATGTGTATGGGCAAAAAACTCAAGGACTGTATTTGTGACTAATTGTATAACAGGTTATTTTAGTTTTTGTTCTGTGGAAAGTGTAAAGCATTCCAACAAAGGGTTTTAATGTAGATTTTTTTTTTTTGCACCCATGCTGTTGATTGCTAAATGTAATAGTCTGATCATGACACTGAATAAATGTGGATGAAAAAAAGTGGATGTACTGGAAAGGCAACATGGGCTTGAGGGAAGGGGGCTTTTATTTCATTTTGCTTTGTTTACATAGCCAAGTAAAGGAGCCAATAAGAGAAAGGGAGAATTTGAAGATATGAGAATGACAAAAATAAAGAAACTGAGAGGCTTATAAAGGAGAGAAAGAATGGGACTCAAAGACCATGTGGAAGGGATCTCTTCCTTAAATAGGAAGAGATCTATATTCTTTATGGGAGGAACAAGAGAAAAGGAGAAAAATATAAAAGTAGGATATGTACGATAGTGAGTCTGTTGTCTAGAGTTGGAGGTGTTTTCTCTGATGATTTCTATTGTTTCCATGCAGCAAGAAATGTGCTCATCAGCTGAGAAGAGGTGGAAATAAAAAGGTATAGAGGGACAGCTTTAAGCAGAGTGGGGAGTGGGAAAGAGAGCTGATTCTACACATATGGAAGGCTTGCCAAACTCTACCAAAAGCATAACAAGGTTCTGTGGTTTTTGGCAGCAAATGGTTGAAGTGCTGGCTTGTGGGTTGTGAACTCTACAATTTATGGACTGGGGGAAAAAGAAATGAAGAGACCTGAGGCTTCTATGAAAAGAAAGAATAACTGTTGGGGGAAGAGACTGAAATAGCTGGAAAATTAGATGTTTAAAATTAATATTGCAAAGGTAGAGCAATTCCAGGTAATAGCAAGAATCAGGGCATGCTCTTTGTAGGTGGCTAAAGTAGAATGGAGATAAGGACCACGAGCTGATAAGGTCACAGAAATGAGATGCTACAGCCGTTGGATAAATTGTTCACATAGGCATGGAAGTCACACAGAACAATGATACAAATTGCAACAACAACAACAACAACAAAATGAACAGATTGTCTTTAACTAATGTAGAAAAGCTGTGGTGAATGCCAAAAGTGAAGTGCTAAAAAAATAGAAATCAATTAAGAAATATATCAGAGAGACACAAAAAACAACCTAAAATATCTTCAATTGCCAAAGCTTTTTGAGCAATGAAACAATAGGTTTGGATTATACCACAGAAGTAAAATAAATATCCATGAGTTTATATTTATATAAATAAATAAATAAATAAATAAATAAATAAATAAATAAAGTTGATATTTATATAAAATAAATAAATAGAGAAGTGACAAATTTTCCATACAGAATAATTCTAAATAATAAATGTAGAAGGAATGAGGAAAATAGAAATTTGCCACAGCAGTATTTGCTTTAGGTAAGATCCGCAGATGAATGCTAAAAGTAGCCACCAAAACATTAAGGAGAAACAGGATATTTACATAGCCTATCTTCTCCAATATATTCATGAATTACTGTAGTGATTTTAATGTATGCCTAAACATTTTTCAGTATTTCTCCCTCTAGAAGTGAAGCGTAAATCTCCTCAAGTGTGGGCTACACTTAGTGACTTATTTTTATTTTTATTTATTTTTTAAAAATTTTTTATTGGAGTTCAATTTGCCAACATATAGCATAACACCCAGTGCTCATCCCAATCAAGTGCCCCCCTCAGTGCCCATCACCCAGTCACCCCAACCGCCTGCCCACCTCCCCTTCCACTACCCCCTTGTTCATTTCCCAGTTAGCTGTCTCTCATGTTTTGTCACCCTCACTGATATTTTCACTCATTTTCTCTCCTTTCCCTTTATTCCCTTTCACTAATTTTTATATTACCCAAATGAATGAGACCATATAGTGTTTGTCCTTTTCCGATTGATTGATTTATTTCACTCAGCATAATATCCTCCAGGTCCATCCACATTGAAGCAAATGGTGGGTATTTGTCATTTCTAATGGCTGAGTAATATTTCATTGTAAACACAGACCACATCTTCTTTATCCATTCATCTTTCGATGGACACCGAGGCTCTTTCCACAGTTTGGCTATTGTGGACATTGCTGCTATAAACATCGGGGTGCAGGTGTCCCGGCGTTTCATTGCATCTGTATCTTTGGGGTAAATCCCCAGCAGTGCAATTGCTGGGTCATAGGGCAGATCTATTTTTAACTCTTTGAGGAACCTCCACACAGTTTTCGAGAGTGGCTGTACCAGTTCACATTCCCACCCACAGTGCAAGAAGGTTCCCCTTTCTCCACATCCTCTCCAACATTTGTTGTTTCCTGTCTTGTTAATTTTCACCATTCTCACTAGGTGAGGTGGTATCTCATTGTGGTTTTTGATTTGTATTTCCCTGATGGCCAGTGATGCGGAGCATTTTCTCATGTGCTTGCTGGCCATGTCTAAGTCTTCCTCTGTGAAATTTCTGCTCATGTCTTTTGCCCATTTCATGATTGGATTGTTTGTTTCTTTGCTGTTGAGTTTAATAAGTTCTTTCTAGATCTTGGAAACTAGCCCTTTATCTGATAGGTCATTTGCAAATATATTCTCCATCAGTGGAGCAACCTGTCAGACACTACTTTCATGAATGATCAAGGTTTATATCACCAATCCTAAATCATACTGATGCCATGCTTCCCCTAATACAATGTGATGGTAAGGGTACTTTACTTCTGTAGTAGTCTTCCTCCAAATCCATAACCCCAGTCTAATCATGAGAAAACATCTCATGATGAGGGAAAAATTGAGGGAAATTCTACAAAACACCTGGTCAGTAATCTTAAAAAGTGTCAAGGACACAAGAAACAAGGAAATGCTGTGAAACAAGGAAAGACAGATTGGAGTTGTCTAAAGGGACATGACAACTAAGTGTAGCATGGTATGGACAGGACCTTAGACTAGAGGACATTCATGTAAAAACTGGTGGAATCCAACTAAAGCCTATTATTTAGTTGAGAGGGTCAGACCAATGCTAATTTCCTTATTTTGATAAGAGGTTAACATTAAGGGAACATTGATTGAAGGGTATATGGGATTTATGTATACTTCTTTAGAACTCTAATAAATATAAATTCATTTAAAATAAAAAATTTAAGAGAAAAAATTTAATGAAGAAGAATATGTAGCTTGGAATCCCTATATTATCCAGTAAAATATAAGGGATATAATGAGTGTGGAAGATGGATGGCATGAGGCTCAGTGGAGCAGGAGGTTCTACAGAAAGATGAAGAAGGAAATGTTTTGAAACATCATTAATGGAGTGAGGAATATAGGCTAGCTTATCAACTCTGCATTAGAGCCCAACATTTACTTGACTAGATGCTATTGCTATGTCTGGAGGTCAAGTAAGAATTGAAAAGTGTTCACTGCATTTGGTAATTATCTGATCCAAGTATTATGTGGACCACTGGTCTTGATAAGAAAGGCCATCATCCTTGAAATCTATCAATATCAATCAGTTCTCTTCCATTATCCATGGCAAACATATGCTATTTCCTGCCTCAAAGTTTGCAGCCTCCATGGACAAACTTTTATCAGTGACGTGGGGAATGCCACAAGTCCTACATTGTTTTGCATAGTAGAGATGACTGGCATACTTGGAACCTAGTGGATGATTAAGTTCCCTCCTCATATTTCCAGCTTTCCTCACCTTTGACTGCCTCCTACCAAGGGGGAAGTTTTCTACAAAGTGCTCTAAATATTATGTCAAACTTGCAAAAAAGCTTAACAAGGAAAGGAATTTTTAAAAATAAAAACTAAAGTTTGTTGAATGCCTGTCAAGAGTTCAAGCTAGTAACTGATCCTTTTACTCCTCAATTAGGAGTACTTCAGAAAATGTGTATAAAAACATGTAAAACGAAACATTGGTAAATACTACTCACTATACTAATTGGAAAAATTAATAATGTATACTACTCTAAAATTAAGATTTAGGAAAAACATGGGTCAAAAGAATGGGAAGGAAAAGTTTTAAGGTACTGACAGGTGGACTCTTGTACAGTACCTTTAGATATTTTAATCCATCCTATAGTTTATTTATCGTGGTTAAGTGACAACCTAAAACCATGGTAAAGGCACAGCAGCAAACAGAGCAATGCAACAAAGGAGACTCCCCAAGGCACACAGAGTAAACACTGACCAGCAAAACAACTCAACTCTGCATTTAATATTCTGCATTTAATATTTAAAAGTTCCAGAAAGGAAAAAAATAAGTCCCAACTTTTCAGAAAGGTTTCACTTGATAGATCAGTCTAACAAATACAACTGGAATTAAAATATAATGATGATAGATACATGAAATGATAGATTAGGTAAAGACAGACAATTAGATTAAATAATAATAAATGTGTTCTAAGAACCAGATCTGAAACTTCAGTTAATAATATCTATTAGGATAAATGAAAAAAACCTTTTCTAAGACTAGCAATATTTGAGTGCTTAAATAAACAATAGTGAAACAACTGCAATAAAAAAAACATCCTAGTTTTTTCAGCGCTTGATTTCTGAGAAGCTTGAAGTGCTTTATATGTAATGTCACTCCCATTCCCAGAGAATTAAGTTGGAATCAGCATCATGAATAAATAAACTGATAAGCTCAAAAGCACATAACAAAAATGACTGGGCGAAATCAAATCCTAGAAGAGTGTTTTATACAGCACAGAAGAGTTACAGTGGAAACCTATAAAGACACAAAGACTGTCCTAAAAGACAATCAAAAACTTTTTTTCAACAGTAAAAAATCACAAGCTAGAAACAAGAGAAAACCAAAATTTGAACAGATTGGGGACTTGTAGGCTTTATTTTAGATGGTTCCTAACTAATAATAAATACCTTGTAACTATCACATTCAGATTTTCCAAGTAATTTTCTCTAGGTGAAATAAATTCAGTATTCACACACACCTCTAAGTTTACCCCAAATTTAATGCATAGGCTGGGCCATATAATTCATTGAGATAGGGCACATATAATACCTACATTTTAAATTATTTAATCAATACAAAGATTCAGATAATTTTATTGTTCGATACTGTAATAACTAGGATTTTAAGAACCTTTTTACTGAAATACATATAGAGAGAACACATCTTTTTTATTTAATTTTTAATAGACTATTTTTAGAACAGTTTTATTTTCACAGAAATACTGAGTAAAAGACACCAAGATTTCCCATATTCTCCCTGTCTCACATATGCATAACCCCTCCTTGCCATTGACATCCCCCATAAGAATGGTACATTTGTTACAATTGATGAACCTACACTAACACATTATTATCACCCAAAGCCCATAGTTTACATTAGGGCTTACTCTTCATGAGCGAACATTCCATGAATTTGGACAAATGTAGAATGACAGGTACCCAACATTATTTTATCCTACAAAGCATTTTCATTGCCCTAGAAACACTCTATACCCTCCCCCCCTCTAACCTTGGCCACCACTGATCTTTTTATTATCTCCATATTTTTGCCTTTACTAAAGTGTCAAATAGTTGGAATCACATAGTATGTAGCCTTCTCAGATTGGCTTCTTTCACTTAGTAATATGCATTTAAGCTTTCTTCATATCTTTTCATGGCTTCATAGCTCATTTCTTTTTAGTACCAAATAATATTCCATTATCTGGATGTACCACAGTTCATTTATCCATTCATCTACTAAAGGACATCTTGGTTACTTTCAAGTTTTGACAATTATGAATAAAGTTGCCATAACATCCACATGCAGATTTTTATGTGGATATAAGTTTCAAACCCCTTTGGATAAATACCAAGGAGTGCGAATACTGGATCGTATGCTAAGAGTACATTTAGTTTCATGAGAAATCACTGAACTGTCTTCCAAAGTACCATTTTGCATTCCCGCCAGCAATGAATGACAATTCTTGTTGTCCCATATCTTTTCCAGCATTTGCTATTGTCAGTGTTCTGGATTTTGACAGTTCTGATAGGGGGTGTATAGTATCTCATTATGGTTTTAATTTGCATTTTCCTAACTAAGGGCACATGATGTGGGGCATGTTTTCATGTGCTCATTTGCCATTTGATGAGGTGTCTGTCAAGGTCCTTGGCTCATTTGTTAATCAGATTGTTTTCTTATTGTTGGGCTTTAAGAATTATTTTTATATTTTGGATAATAGTCCTTTATCAGATGTATCTTTTGCAAGTATTTTCTCCCAGTCTGTGTCCTGTTTTCTCATTACATTGACAGTACCTTTTACAGAGCAAAATCTTAAAATTTTAGTGGATTCCAGCTTATCAAGTCTAAAAAGTAAAAGATCATATGAGGTTTCTTCTACATTGTCTTCTAAGAGTTTTATAGTTTTGCATTTTCTTTTCAGTACTGTGATCCATTTTGAATTAATTTTTGTGAGGGGTATATGGTCTGTGTCTAGATTTATCTTTTTGTATGTGAATATCCAGTTGTTCCAGCACTACTTGTTAAAAAGTGTATCTTTGCTGCATTGTAATGTATTTGATTCCTTGTCAAGATAAGTTGACTATATTTATGTAGTCATATGTCTTAAGTATAAAGAGTGCCAGATTTAGCCACATTGAATAAACCCAAATAACCATGATTTAAGTATTATGAGTACATCTAACTGGAGAAATACTCTTCAGTCTTCCATAGACAAGTTCAAATATTATCAAAAACCATTTATTGGCATTTTTAACCCTCAGAAATATGTAACCATTTTTATCTCCTGAATTTCTTCTTTCACTTATCAATTTTAAGAGGTCAGACCCAATGTAAGAAAATAAAATTATTTCATCACCTGCCAATTTGACACTAAACATGTCAAACATGTCCTCATCCTACTTCCTTAGGTACCCTCACTCAATTCCAAGATGAGACTTGCTAACATACAAATGAGGTGAGATTTTTTTACTCCAGGTTTCATGTACTTTTTAAAGGTGCCTCAGATACTAATGATGATTCCAACAATATGGACTCAGAGTTCTGTTTGTAAGGAGGAACTATGAAAGAACGATGAGCCTGAGGCCTCTTCCACATTCCTTGTAGGTGCAAGAGAGCTAGGTTGGCCAATCATGGGACTAGGGTAGAGTGGAATGAGGATTAGCTCAAGAGTAGCTGCTATACCTTTCAAAGTCTTCTTAAAGATGTAGGGTTTTGAGATTTGGGGAAACTGGGGGAGATTCTAACTATCTCAGTAATGCCCCAGTATCAGCAAATATGACCTCAACTCATATGCTTCCTCACACCCAAAACCCTGTACAGTTGTTTATTCCAACCTAGATGAAGCAAAATGAGAATTGTTTTTACAACTGAAAAATCCAAGGGTATATCTGACTAGATAGGTTTGACTGATCCAGGGGCTCAAAGTCATCCAAATCTAGCTCCTGTCCCGCAGTAGTCTCAAGTGACTTCCTAGAAGTCTAAAGAATTATCTCTCTTCATTCATGTCCAGTAGAAAAGAATTAAGAGTTCTCGCTCCAGCATTCCCACCTAACAAGGATTCATTGTATCTCATTGTCTCAAATCCAATTATATGACCTTCTCTGAACAAACCATTGTAACCAGGAAGTATGATATGCTAATTGGCTCAGACCTGGGTACCTGCTCAAACCAAGTCCAGCATTGAAACAATACTACCCCATGGGCTGAAAGGAAAATGGGGATAAAGTTAGGAGGAGAAGGCAAAATAAGTACTGTGAAGCAAGAATTATTTGACAACCTTCATCAGTAACTCCATCATCACTAAGAGTTACAGAACCCGGTTAATCTGTAATGACTTCTACACAAAAACCAGCTCCATGTCAGTATCACCCTCTTCTCACTTAAGTGGGGGAGTCTTTCTCAACACTGTCCGAAAATCATCTTCAAGTGAAAGGAATAAAAGCAAGTTTGAATTGTTTGCAATGCTTTCACTGGATAGATTAATTTGTGAAGTAAAAGCTGGAGATGATTAATATAGAAAGCACTAACTTCTAGGATTTCATAAAGGGCACCCATGGAAATCAGAGCTGTGATCTTGAAAAAAAATTGGTTGCTCACTGAAAAGCTCTGATATGCTTTCATTTCATTGTGGGCATAAACAAAATAAAAAGAGAACTCATATAGAGGTAAAGACTAAAGAAAAGTAATACAACAGCACATTCAGTAATGTTGTTTATATTAAAATAAATCTGCTGGCTAATGCTGCCTGAATTCGGTATAGAGGCCTAATGAGCTCAGGCAGCCACCCCAAAAGACCCATCCTGAAAACTTAACAATTGATAGAGTAGTAAACACTTAGCCAGAGTTTTCTTTAAAGGATAAATAGAAAATGGTGGGGCTAGGCACTAATCATATGGTTTTATAAAATGATTGGTTTTTCTTAGTTATATTTAGAAAGCAACTAGGCAAGTTTTCAACAATGCACACTAAATGTGCAGTGTTATAAATTAATGGGTAATCACAATAATATGCATGTAATCACACAGTGATAGCAGGTAATAGCAATGGATTAAATTTCCTTTGCTATTTGTGGAGCTCTCTCCAAAATTCCTTATCTATTAGATCAGCAGTGGCATTATTCTTTATTACATATATTGAATGAATAAAAGGATGCATCCATGAGTGGAGTGAATTAACTAGTGATTGAACTTAAGTTTTCACACAGGGTTAATTTTCTATTATGAACTTGTGTTTGCAAAAGTTGGAGTGTACATTTCTCACAAAACATATTTTGCTCTATAAGCTAATTTCAGATTGTGCTACCATGCCTTTTTTTTTTTTTTAGTGTGGCTATAATACCTATATCAGAGCTATTCTAGTCTATACAGGGTCTTTGCACGAGTTAGAAGTATCCCTTAAGGAAAGATACAGGTCCTCAGACATGTGACTCGGTGAAAAGGTGAGGAGCCCTTGTATAAAAGTAAAAGGTGTCCCATTCTCTTGAAGGCTTGGGAAGGTGGTGAAGGACTGGGCTGATTTCTACCCCCACTACCTCATCTTTGTTGAAAGCATAAGTGGTACAACCTTAGTTCAGTCTAATGCAGAATAATTATAAAGAAAAGAGTAAAAACGATAACTTCCTTTTCTGTTTTGTGGAGTCATTTCCCTAAGGAAAGATTCTATTAACAAATTATATCATCTATAGTTGTAAAAATTACCTCATAGAATGTATTTAAATGTTAAAAACACCAAATTTCCCCCAAAATGTTTTTCAACCTATTCTTTATCAGATATGATTTTTCCTGAAGACCAGGTAAAACTAAAATCATTAAGAGTCATACACACATACAATATATGTTTTATTTAGACATATATGTATATATGGTCACAAAGACTTTCTGGTCTAATCTTAACAGAAATTTTTCAAAGTACAAAGTTATTGCTACCTAGTAGTTATTTGTTTTACTTCTTCCTTTGCATCAGTGCAGGTTATTTTTCTTTCTTTCCCCTATGACTTTCCAATGGCTATTGTGATCAACTAAAGTCCCCCATTCTAATTCTAAGAGATGGGATATGCTCAGAGCAAAGAAAATGGGGAAACAGTGACAGAGAATGGTAATGGAATCTATTTTATCCTGAAGTAATAAGAAAATGAATTCAATTTGCACAAAAGGATTCTGATTTGCAGCCAAAGGAGTAAAAAGTCCTTCCGTTTATTTTTCATTAGGAAAGTATACATGCCACATTCTTTCCTGGCTGCCTTATATAGCCAAGAAATGCGTTTGCTCTCCCAGCTGTTAAGCTCTGAAAGCTGAGGCTAGTTCTGCATGTTTTTTTAAAATTTATTTTAATTCCAGTAGAGTTAACATACAGTGTTCTCTTAGTTTCAGGTGTAATATAGTGATTCAACAATTCCATACATCATTCAGGGCTCATCACAAGTGCACTCCTGATCCCCCTTCCCTATTTCACCCATCTTCCCATCCACCTCCTCTTTGGTAACTATCAGTTTGTTCTCAAAAGAGTCTGTTTCTTGGCTTCTCTCTCTTTCCCTCTCTCTCTCCCTTTCTAGTTTGTTTTGCATTCCACGTATGAGTGAAATCATATGGCACTTGTCTTTGTCTGATTGACTTATTTCATTTAGCTTTATACTCTCTAGCTCCATTCATGTCGTTGCAAATGATAAGATTTCACTCTTTTTATGGCTGAGTAATATTCCACTGTATACATATCACATCTTCTTTATCCATTCATCTATCAATGGACATTTGGGCTGCTTCCATAATTTGGCTATTATAAATAATGCTGTTAATACACATAGGGGTGCATGTATCCCTTTGAATTAGTGTTTTTGTGTTTTTTTGATAAATACCCAGTTGCACAATTACTGGATCATAGGGCAGTTCTATTTTTAACTTTTTGAGGAAACTCCATACTCTTTTCCACAGTGGCTGTATGGTTTACATTCCTACCAACAGTGCAAGAATTTTCCTTTTTCTCCACATCCTTGCCAAAACTTGTTTCTTGTTAGTTCTGCATATTGAATTGGAAAGAAGCAGACTGTGAACCAGTAGATCCAGTTTTGAGTCTCAGTTTTTTTTTAACAACTGACCTTATTCTTGGCAAACAACTGAGTCTCTTGGTTTCCTTAACTGTGAGATGGGTGGAAGATGGTCTAAATAAGTAGTTATACTAATTATAGCAGCTGTCATTTATTGAGAGCCTACTATGTACGTAGCACTGGGGTGAGCATTTGCAATATCATTATCTCATCTAACTATTAGAATTCCAGAAAATTGAGTGATTTTACACGAAAGAAGCTCAAGCTTGGATGGGTTAAATGTGGTTCTAGAGACGTAGGTATCAGAGTCAGGATAGAATCAGAGGTCTCACTTAAAAGTCCATCTGGCCTATTTATAAACTAAGTGAAAAGCATTTTATGATATGAATCTCAGACAAAAGCTACCTGCAGGTTTTTGCTTTTTCACATACCTAAGTGTACTGATTCCAGAACCATACAATGAGCTTCCAAGTATGTTAGTGAAGAAGAAACATGACTTCTCTCCTAATAAGCATATTAATGGTGCCAAATCCACTGCTATGTCATATCATCATGCATTTACATATCTAACAGTGCACATATATATTTTATTTCACATATTTCATATTCTTCTTAAGAATTAATATGATGCAAAGGAATTGCCACAGGCTGTGAAGCCAATTCCAAAACATTTCACTCGTATGTGGAACTTAACAAAAGAATTCTAAAAACATTTTGAAAAACAGTACCATCATGAAACAACTCAGTAGTTTCTGAAGTGGCTACTCTAACTGGGAGATAGTCTTTAAGTGGGTAGGTGCAGGCATGTTTGTTAAAATCTATCACATGACTTCAAAGACATGGGTATATGGTGAGTGTTGATTTATTCACTCACTCAGCAGAACGAGTGGAGTACTTCTTGTTTTGGGCACAAGGGGCACAATGCAATCAAGGTGGAAGCTGTCCTTGTCCTCATGAAACATAGATGAAGAGACAGAAAATGAACAAGCAAATAAATATTTAAAAAAAAAAACTACAGATTGGAGTAAGTGCTGTGAAGAAAATAGTATGCTCTTTTATTTTTTTATTTTTTAAAAAGATTTTATTTATTCATGAGAGACACAGAGAGAGGGAGAGAGAAAAACAGACACAGGCAGAGGGAGAAGCAGGCTCCACGCAGGGAGCCCAACGTGGGACTTGATACCAGTTCTTCAGGATCACACCCTCGGCCAAAGGCAGCACTAAACCACTGAGCCACCCCGGCTGCCCTGGTATGCTCTTTTAGAGAAAAATAACTGGAGGAGGCAGTCCACCTTAGCTGGGGTTTTTATGAAGTTTGAAGGATGAGAAGAAGCCAAATAGGGAAAGAAAAAAAAAAAAGAAGGATGGCAAAGGCCCTGAGGCAAGAAATTTGGCAATTCTAAAAATCATATGTGGTTGGTGCATAAGAAACTACAGTTAAAAATCCACAGGTAATATCACACTTATTGATAAAACACTGAAAAACTTTTCCTGTGTGATCAGGAAGAAGACAAGAATGCCAGCTCTCACCACTTTCATCCAACACATGTTCTTGGGCAAGAAAAAGAGTAAAAGGCATTCAGATTGAAAACAAAGGTGTAAAATCATCTATTTGCAGATGACATGATGTCATACATAGAAAATCCTCAGGCCCACAAAAAAACTATTAGAACTGATAAATGGATACATAAAAGTTGCAAGATATAAGATCAATATACAAAAATCAATTGTATTTCTATATATTTTCAATGAATAATTTGAAAATGAAATTAAACATTCATTTATATAGCATCAAATGAAAATATTTAAAAATGAATTTACCAAACAAGTCTAAAACTTTGTACACTAAAATCTACAAAAAAAATCACCAAAACAAAATAAAGAACATCTAAAAAATAAAAATTAAATTAAAAAAGAAATTAAAGAAGATTAAATAAAGGAAAATACATTCCATATTGGAATATATTGTATTATTAGAAGATGTAGTATTATTAAAATGGCAATAACCCCCAGATTGATGAACAGATTCAAGGCAATACCTATTAAAATCTTACGTAACATTTTTGCAGAAATCGACAAGTTGATTTTATGGTTTGTATGGAAATTCAAGAAAACCAGAATAGCCAAAATAATCTTGAAAAAGAAGAATAAAGAATGACGATTCACACTTTCCCAGTTTCAAAACTTACTACAAAACCATAATAATCCAAATAGTGCAGTACTGACATAAGGATACACTTAGAGATTAATGAAATAGATTTGAGAATCCAGCAATGAACCCACATATATATGATCAACTGGTTTGTAACAATGGTGCCAAGACCACTCAATAGGGAAAGAGTAGTCTTTTTAACAAATGGTGCTGGGATATCTGTATTACCACATGCAAAAGAGTGAAGTTGGATCCCTTCCTCATACTACATACAAATACTAACTCAAAATGGATCAAAGACCTAATTCTTTTTTTTAAATTTTTTTTATTTATTTATGATAGTCACACAGAAGAGAGAGAGAGAGAGAGAGAGAGAGAGAGGCAGAGACATAGGCAGAGGGAGAAGCAGGCTCCATGCACTGGGAGCCCGACATGGGATTCGATCCCAGGTCTCCAGGATCGTGCCCTGGGCCAAAGGCAGGCGCCAAACCGCTGCACCACCCAGGGATCCCAAAGACCTAATTCTAAGAGCTTAAAAATGAAACTCTTAGAAGAAAACATACGTGTAAATCTTTATGATATTGGATTGAGCAATAGTCTCTTAGATATGACACCAAAAGCGCAAGCCACAAAAGAAAAAATAAACTGGTCTTGCCAAAATTATATTTTTTACTCAAAGGACACGATCAAGAAAGGAAAAAGAAAATCCACAGAATGGGGGAAATGCTTGCAAATCATTTATTTATTTATTTAAAAGATTTTATTTATTTATTCATGAGAGACACAGAGAGAGTGGCAGAGACATAGGCAGAGGGAGAGAAGCACGTCCCCCATAGGGAAGAGCCTGATGTGGGACTCGATCCCGGGACCCCAGGATCACGACCTGAGCCAAAGGCAGAGCTCTCAGCCACCCAGCAAATCATTTTTCTGATAAGAAACTTCTATCCAGAATATATAAATAACTCTTACAATGCATTAAGAAAAAGATTATCTAATTTTTTAAATGGGCAAAATTTCTGAATTGACATTTCTCCTAAGAAGATATAAAAATGACCAATAAGCAGATAAAATAGATGTTCAACATCATTAGCATGTGAGAAATGTATTAAACCCACAATAAGATATTATATCCCACTAGGATGGCTATACTAAAAAAGACAAATAGTAACAAGTATTGGCAAGAATGTGGAGAAATTGGAGCCCTCATACACAGCTGGTAGGAATTTAAAACAGCACAGTTGCTTTGGAAAACAATTTGGCAGTTCCTCAAGATTACAGTAGTCCCCCCTTGTCCACAATTTTGCTTTCCACAGTTTAACTTATCTGTGGTCAACTGCAGTCCAGAAGCAGATGTTCCTCCTAACATATATCATCAGAAGGTCAACAGTAACCTAATGCTACATCACAATGCTTATGTCATTCACCTCGCTTCATCTTGCCACACATTTTATCATTTCACATCATCACAAGAAGAAAGGTGACACCTGTACAAGATACTCTGAGAGAGAGAGAGACCAATCACACAACTTCTATTACAGTATGTTGTGATAATTGTTCTATTTTATTATTAGTTATTACTGTCAATCTATTACTGTGCTTAATTTATAAATTAAACTCTATCACAAGTAAGTATGTAAAGGAAAACACATACTGTATATAAGATTCTGTACTGTCTGTGGTCTCAGGCATTCACTAGAAGTCTTTGAACATATCCCCCATGGATAAGGGAGGATTGTTGTAACCATAGAGTTACCATATGACCCATCAACCCTATTCCTAGGTATTTATCAAAGGGAAATAAAAATACATGTCCACTTAAAACTTGTACACAAGTGTTCATTGCAGCACTATTCGTAAGAGCCAAAAAAATGGAGACAACTCAAATACCCATCAACTGGTGAATGGATACATAACATGTGATACATCTTACCCAATAGAGCATCTGGTGATAGAAAATAAATAATCTGGATACAGGCTACAACATGGATGAACCTTGAAAACATTATTCTAAGTCAAATAAGCCAGTCACAAACATCATACATTTTTTATTCCATTTAAAGAAGTTTTTTTTTTTTAATTTTTTTATTTATTTATGATAGTCACACACAGAGAGAGAGAGAGAGGCAGAGACACAGGCAGAGGGAGAAGCAGGCTCCATGCACCGGGAGCCCGACGTGGGATTCGATCCCGGGTCTCCAGGATCGCGCCCTGGGCCAAAGGCAGGCGCCAAACCGCTGCGCCACCCAGGGATCCCCATTTTTTATTCCATTTAAATAAAATATCCAGAATAGGTAAACTATAGAAAGTTGATTAGTGGTTGACTAGTGCTAAGAATGTTGGGGTAAATTGAGGATGACCATTAAATGGTATAGTATTTACCTTCAGAGTGATGAAAATGTTCTAAAATTGATTGTGGTGAAGGCTGCAAAATTCTCTGGCTATATAAAAATCCATTGAGGGAAGCCTGAGTGGTTCCATGGTTGAACATCTGCCTTTGGTTCAGGTTGTGATCCCAGAGTCCTGGGATCAAGTGCCACATCAGGTACGGGGAGGCCGCTTCTCCCTCTGCCTGTCTCTCTGCCTCTTTCTCTCTCTCTGTCTCTCATGAATAAATAAATAAAATCTTTAAAAAGTAATAAAATTAAAAATAAAAATCCATTGAATTTACACTTTAGATGACTTAGTTGTATGGCATGTAAATTATAATTCTATATTCCTGTAACCTGAAAAAAATGCTGAGAGAGGAAAAAAAAAGAGAGAGAGACTAGAGATAAAGATGAAATTGGAGATGCAGGCACCCGTGAGAGCTTGGAGGGCTTTGCTGGCCATTTTATAGAACAAGGTTTATATATGAATGGCAGAGGGAAGCCACAGAAGGATTTTAAGGAGAGGAATGATATATGATTGACAGTTTAAAAGTTCATTGTGGCTGCTTGGAGGGGGCAAAAGTGGAAGCAGGAAGAGCAGCAGAAGGCTCCAGTAGCAGCCCAGGTACAACATGATAGTTTCCTGAATTAGGAAATGTTACAGTCGCTGGAGAGAAACAAATGGATTAGAGAGCTGTTTTTGGAGATAGAACATTTATACATATGTGTGTGTGTCTGTACTGTATACATATATGTATTCATGTGTATATATAATATATACCATATATGATGTATACATAAATATATGTTATATATATTAGACATGTGTATATGATATATATTCTATTCATATGTATAAATAGAACATTTGCATATATTTATATGTACTATTATATATTATATATCATATATAAATTATACATAAAATAATTTGTTGAAAATATTGTTTAAAATTATGTTTTATGGACGCCTGGGTGGCTCAGTGGTTGAGCATCTACCTTTGGTTCAGCTTGGGATCCTGGGGTCCTGGGATTGAGTCCCACATCAGGCTCCTTGCGGGGAAGCAGCTTCTCCCTCTGCCTGTGTCTCTGCCTCTCTGTGTCTCTCATGAATAAATAAATAACATCTTTAAAAAAATAAATAAAATCATGCTTTATATTAACGTGGAATTCATAATGGACTAGATAATTCTCTGGAAGTCTCAATTCATTTAATTCTATTGTTTTAATAAAGGTAATTTCAATAAAGAATAACTATATAATTTTATGCAGATTTTAAAATTTGAGATAGAATTAAAATCACACAAATATAAAAAGTATTTGTTAAACTATGAGTCCGAATTTGGTGACTCTTAACTGTGTGTCGTAGATGCTCATAGAATTTCAAGATTTGAAGGAATCTCAAGGTCACTTATTTAGTCTAATGATCCTAGCATCCATTGATTAAATTTTTTCTACAGCATTCTTGACAAGCAATCAGCCAGATCTGACATCTTATCAATGCTGAATATTTATTAACAAAGAGATAATGGAATTTTGACATCTCTGAAGATTCACTTTGGACATTAACATTTTTAGTGCATGCTTTAGAAGATAAATATTTTTTTAATTTTTTTTTTTTTTTAGATTTTATTTATTCGTGATAGTCACAGAGAGAGAGAGGCAGAGACACAGGCAGAGGGAGAAGCAGGCTCCATGCAGGGAGCCTGACGCAGGACTCGATCCCGGTTCTCCAGGATCGCGCCCTGGGACAAAGGCAGGCGCCAAACCACTGCGCCACCCAGGGATCCCCTAGAAGATAAATATTTTAAAGCTATACCTATGGTCAATACTATAAAGAAATTACTATTTAGGGGTGCCTGGGTGGCCCTTTCTGCTTAAGTGTCTGCTTTCAGCTCAGGTTATGATCTTGGAATGCTGGAATTAAGCCCCACATTGGGCTCCACACTCAGTGTGGAGTCGGCTTCTCCTCTGCTCATCCCCTCCACTCATGCTTGCTCACTCACTCTTTCTAAAATAAATAAATAAAATCTTTTTATAATTTGCAGTTGCACTGATAACAGTATTGTTAACTTGATAGCAAAAGTAACAATAACTTAAGCTTAGTGCAGAGTCTGCTTGGGATTCTCTCCTTCTCCCTCTACCCCTCCCGTCCCACTGGCACACACTGTCTATGTCAAATAAATAAATAAAATTTTTAAAAAACAAGAAATTACTTTTTAAATACGTTATAATTTTACAAATTTTGTGTTTACAAATGTTTCTTAATTCATTTTTTAATTTTTTAAATTTTTTTAGAGATTTCTTTTTATTTATTTATGATAGACACAGAAAGAGAAGAGAGAGAGAGACAGAGACAGAGACACAGGCAGAGGGAGAAGCAGGCTCCATGCCGGGAGCTTGATATGGGACTCGATCCCGGTCCTCCAGGATCACGACATGGGCCAAAGGCAGCCTCGAAACCGCTGAGCCACCCAGGGATCCCCATTTTTATCTTTACATGCAAACAAAGTAAATTCACTCAATGAAGCCACCATCCATTTCTTCTCCATTAGATAAACCAACCATCCATGAAAGGTTTATATATGGCTACTAGCAAAAATTTACTAGTGAATTTATATCAAAATGAATGAATCAGGTATCTAGCAACTATAGCAACAAGCAGATTTATCTGGCAATATTGAATGAATTATGCCATGAAATCAAATTTTACAAATAAACTCCTGTTATAATCAATTCATGGAGACTTTTTATCTTAAACTATTTCTTACTGAAATCTCTCTAAATCTGCATAAGGTTTTATAAATTTCACTATCATAGCAAATAGGTGAACATAATTTAAAAGTTGCTGATGAATTAGGATAATTATTTTTTAAATTTCATATAATGATGCTAGTGAAATGAATAAAAGTTTGCCCACCCACTAAATGTTTCCATTGACAACAGGGATGATAGACTTTATTGACAAATTAGGTCTACTGTGGAGGTGGTCTCATTGCTTTTTAAAAAGCCTTAGGGAAAAAACTTTTGTGCCCCAGTTATTTTAAAACTCTTCATCCTGTTTTATTCCTTAAGTATACTCCCCCAGGTTCATTGCAAAAATATTCTATCTACTAAGGGCATCTCCCTTGCACTGGGGGTTCTCCCTTGAATCACTCAGGGCTTTTAGTTGCAAGCAACAGAGATCAACTTTAGCCAGTTAAAGAGAGAAGAAGCAGTTCATTAAAATATTTTGGGAGGCTCCCAGAATTGCTAGGAGCAGTAGTGACTAGGACTAGGAGGACTAGACTTAAGACTAAGATTCTATGATAAAGGACTAAAACCACTCTGCAAAACTGACTGAATGAAAAACAACCACTGTCACTGCTGCCCTACCAATGTCATTCACATACTCAGATATTCCCACACTTTCCTGCCACAGCAGGGTCTTTTATATCTTGATAGTGTGGCATCAGCCACCGGTAAGTATTTAATACGTGTTTATTCATTCAACAATTCTGTAGTGACCACCTATTATGTTTCTTGAACTAAAAACCCTTTAAGATCCTTATATATATGAGGGAATTCTACACATTTTCTCAATATATGCTACATGTTTAAACACAAAGTACTGCATTGACACTAAAGAACTGAATTTGACAAGTAACTCAACCTGAAATCAATGTACATCTGGTTTGCATGCATTAGCTATAGCTTAAAATTAATTGCCTAAGGGAGTAAGAAGAAAACTACAATGTGGATTACTATAAGGCCCACTTTAAAATAATAAGATAATCATTGTAAGTACCCTATACCTGGTATGCATGAGTGGTTGCACTCAGATTGGAAGAGGTTGGTGCATAGCTACATTTTATGCTTGGTTAACGCTAAACTCAGTTAACTGTTCTGGATAAAAATGAATGTACAAGTGTTGATAGAGACGCATTCATTTCTTTTCACTTTGAACTTGAGCTGTTTATTTCAAAGTGGTATTATTTTACAAACAATGAAGTCTTGTGACCTTCATACATATAAAGGATTCAGATCCCAGTCAGAAATCCTAAATAGACTGAGGTATGAGCCACCTGGAGGCCTGGATAGAGAATGAATGCTTAAGTGAGAAACCTGGGAATAGGAGCTCAGATCAAATTAGCTGCTGCTATAGCGGAAAAAAAGGGCAAATCATTATCTTGTCTCCATTAATGCTCTTGTCCCCTGCCTATGGGTTTCTGGCCAAATTCCTGATCTTGCTATACAGTGTGGAGGAACACATTTCTGCCTTGGGCTCTAATACGGTTCAGCACAGCAATGCCTGGTTCATCACACCCTCAGATTCGAGTAAAACAAAACTATTAGGTTGAATAACATGAAATTAATGTTTTTGTAGATCCCAAACAGCCAATTATCGGTAATTTCATATAGTTAAATCTAACATTTACACTTCAGATCCATAGGACTGGATCACTGCTAGTGTTTCATAAAATTCTAATTATCATGCTTGACACTGGGTCATAGAACGTGTACTTATAATAAGATGAAAAATGAAGGCTGGGAAAGTTAAAGTGCCTGGTTAGGCTAAAATAAGACAAGAACTCAAGTCTTTAACAGCCTGTCCATGAACTTTTCATGAGACTAGGATGCTTTATGGTAGAAAGGTATTGCTTTGTTTGACCAACATTATATTATTTAAATTTTAAATAACTAGACATTTTTTGAAAAATTGACATAAAATGTTGTATTAGTTTCAAGTATACATCATAGTGATTTGATATTTATGTATATCATGAAATGATCATCAAACTCTAGTGACCATCTGACACCATACAAAGTTGTTACAATACCATGGACTATATTCCCTATGCTGTATATTACATCCTCACATCTTATTTATACTACAGCTGGAGGATTTTACTTCTTAATCCCCTTCACCTATTTGGTCCACCACCCCATCTCATCCCCTCTGGCAACCATAGGTTTTTCTTTTTTTTTTTTTTTCTTAAGATTTTATTTATTTATTCATGAGAGGCACAGAGAGAAAGAGAGAGGCAGAGACACAGGCAGAGGAAGAAGAGGCTCCATGCAGGGAGCCCGACATGGGACTCGATTCCGGGTCTCCAGGATCACTCCCTGGGCTGAAGGCAGGCACTAAACCACTGAGCCACCCAGGCATCCCAAGTTTTTCCTCTGTAGGTATGTATGTTTCTATTTTATTTGTTCATTTGTTTTGTTTTTTAGATTCCACTTATAAGTGAAGTAATATGCTAATTTTTAAAAAGATTTATTCATTTATTCATGAGAGTCAGAGACATAGGCAGAGGGAGAGGCAGATTCCATGCAGCCCACGGTGGGACTCGATCCTGGGACTCTGGGATCACACCCTGAGCCAAAGGCAGATGCTCAACTGCTGAGCCACCCAGGCATCCCATCATCTGCCCATTTTTAAATCAGATTTTTTTTTACATTGAATCTTGAGTTCTTTATATATCTTGGATGTTAACCCCATCAGATATATCATTTTTAATAGCTTCTCCCATTCAGTAGGTTGCCTTTTCATTTTGTTGATGGTTACTTCAATACAAAATACATTTTTAGTCTGATGTAGTTCCATTTCTTTATTTTTGCTTTTGTCGTCCTTGATTATAGATCTAAAAAAAAATATCCCTTATATCCATATCAAAGAGTTTATTGCCCATGTTTTCTTATAGGAGTTTTATGATTTCAGGTCTTTATGATTTCAGTTGTCTTTAATTCATTTTGAGTTTATTTTTGTACATGGTAAAAGAAAATGATCCAGTTTCATTCATTCACATGTGGCTGCCCAGTTTTCCCAACACCATGTGCAATGTCTTCATCTGCCTTTCAGTTTTCAATGATAACCCTGCTGAGTAGACTATCCTTGATTCCAAGTGTTTTTCCTTTCAGCACTTTGAATATATACCACTCTCTTTAGACCTGCAAAATTTCTGCTGAAAAATCAACTGATAGTCTCATGGTGGCCCCTTTACATGTAACTAATTGCTTTTCTCTTGCTGCTTTGAAGATTCTTTATCTTCAATTTTTGACACTTTCATTGTGATCTGTCTTGATATGGATCTCTAGGATTTCTTCTTGTTTGGGACTCTGTTGCTCTTGGACCTGGATGTCTGTTTCCAGGTTAGGGAAGTTTGGGGCTATTATTTCTTTGAATATGTTTCTTGGCCCTTTTTCTCTCTTTTCTTTCTAGGACCTCTATAATATGAATATTAATATGACTGTTATTATCCTAGAGATTCCTTAAGCTATCCGCACGGTTAAAGTTTTTTTGTGGCTCAGTAGTGATTTCCACTGTTTCCCAGATCACCAATGTGTTCTTCTATGTCATCAAATCTGCTCTTTATTCCCTCTACTGTAGATTTAATTTCTGTTATCTTAGTTGTCAGTTCTGATTGATACTTTCTTATATTTTCTCTTTGTTAACATTCTGACTGTGTTTATTCATTCTTCTCCCAAGTTTGGTAAGCATGTTTATGACCTTTACTTTTGGCTTATTTTGTAGATTGCTCCTGTTCCATTTAGTTCTTTTTCTGAGGTTTTGTCTTGTTCTTTCATGTATAAATAGTTCTGTGTCTCATTTTGCCTACTCTCTGTGTTTGTTTCTGTTTTAGGTAGGTTTCCCAGTCTATTATTTTAGTTTTCCCAGTCTTGAAAGGAGTGGCCATATGTAGGAAGAGTCCTGGGGGACCCAGAACCACAATCACTACTATCACAGCCAGGTATGCTCCCTGTGTAGACTGGGTTCACCCTCCTGTTGTGGCCGAGCAGTGACTACTATAGTCATGCTAATGAGTGGTGCTGGCCCTTCTGCTATGGATGTGCTGGTGAGTGGGGTTACTGTTCTGCCAGCTGTGAGGCCTGCCAATACATAGGGTTGACTCTCAGTGGGGTACACTCCCTGACATAGCAGACTAGAGGGAAGATTCTAAAATGGTGTCCAATGACACTGAGATCAGCAGAGCAGAATGAGCTGGCAAATGTGGCTGTCACCAGTGTCTCAGTCCCCAGAAAGAGGCTCTGCTACTTCCTGCCACCTTGCTGGCATGCTAAGATTAGTATGTGGATTTTCTTTACTATGGTCTTTGGGCTTTTTGTTATGGTGTTTTTGCACTGGTTCCTAGGCTGAGTGGATATGTATACTGCACCTTTAAGAGGGGTTTTTCCTATCTGTACAGTTCTATAGTTTTCCTAGACATACTCTCTTGCTTTTGAAAGCCAGATGTTTTGGGAACTCATTACTCTTGCCCAGGATCTAAGAGTTGGGGTGTCTGATGTGGATCTCAAATTTCTCACACCTCAAGGAAAAGTATGTACCTTTGAGATTCCTCCAGACCACAGATCACCATGACTAGGGTGTGTGTGTGTTTTTTTTTCCTTAGTGAGACCATATCTCTGTCTCTTCTACCCACCTTGGTGCTATCCCTTTGTAGAGGCTCTGTTCATCCAGTTTCTAGGTCTCCTTTGGTGGGCAGTATTCCAAATGTAGTTGTATATTGTTGTATCAGGGGGAGGAGGCAAGCTGAGGATCCTTCCACACTTTTGTCTTGAACCCAAGCTACCTAGCCAACATATTTAAAATGTGAGATTTCATATTAAAACCTCAGTGTGTCAGCCTCTCTCTAAAAATGGAGAAATTTTGTCTTGGATCCAGGATCAGGATAAGGGTGAAGCAAATGAGGCATTCTATGGATACAAACTTTCAAGGGATGCCAAAAAACTTGGTAATGAGGATAAATAATGTCTTAATACAATCTTTAAAAAATCAAAAGGCACAAAATCCATGATGAACAAAATATCAAAATGTTAAATGAAGATTAGGCTGTTTGTTTTATATATTTATGTGCAATTTTTATAATGAAAACAGTCATTTCAACCAGTCAGTCCCCTGTTCTGGGATCATTTGCCCATCAAGTCTTCTCACTGGGCAGATTTATGAGGGTTCACAGTTTTATGCAAACAGATTGAGCTGATTTTTACTGTAGACTTTTCAATATTTTTTTTCAATTCGTTCAAAATATAGGAGGATATTTTGATAAGCATATATACAGATAAAAATTTTTCCTTTTGCCTTAGGCTCCAATATGGCTTTTCATGGTGGTGCCTGGCAACAACAGGTGAAGGTAAGTAGCAGCAGAGCCTTTGGCTGGAGAGGTACTTCTAGGCAGCATAGTCTCCAATCAACCCTCTTTTTATTTTTTAAGATTTTATTTATTTATTCACGAGAGACAGACTGTGAGAGAGGCAGAGACACAGGCAGAGGGAGAAGCAGGCTTCTCACAGGAAGCCCAATGTAGGACTCAATCCCGGATCCTGGGATCACGACCTGAGCTGAAGACAGGCACTCAACTGCTGAGCCACTCAGGCGTCCCTCCATTCAACCCTCTTCACTTACTTTGCTTTTTCTCTGCTATCTTTTAAATGTTGGGAAAACTCAGAATTCAGATCTGAGCCTTTTTCTCTTCCCTAGGTAATCTCATCCAGAGATTGAAATTACAGATTGAAGTGCTACCTATATGCCAATAACCCTTAGATATATATGTCCAATCATATGACCTTTCCTTTGAGTTTCAGATTAAACACATAACTACCTACTTGATATACTACTAGGATGATGAATAGGATCACAAATTTGACCTTTTCAAAACAGAAAATTTTTTAATTTTTTTCTTCCCAAACTTTCCTACTCCAATATTCCCCATCTCAGTAAATGATACCACCATCCTCCCAGTTCCTGACATCAAATACTTAAAAGTCCTCTTTGATTTATCTAATCTCCCCACCCCTTTAACCTATTAACAAATACCATTAACTCTAACTTTAAAAAATATCAAATCTACTCATCTTTTTCCATCTCTATTACTTTATTATGGTCCAAGAACTGCCATCTCTTTTCCTGACTATTGCAAAAGCCATTCAATTGGTCTTTTTGTTTTAATTTTACATTCTATCTCCTTCTCCATTCCATTTTCCATTGAGCAGCCTAAGTGACCTATTTGAAATATACAACAGATTATGCTACCACCTTGCTTAAAAACCTCACAGTGCTTTTCTGTTGCAATTAGACCAAAATGCATACTACATATTATGGCCTACAAAACATGAGTCCTGCATCATGACATTCCAACTACATTGGGCTCTATACTCTCAGAAATAATCCAGGTACAATCTCTCCTAGAGGTCTTTTTAGTATTATGGCCTAAAATGCTCTTTCCACAAATCTTCACATGGCTATTTTTTCTCATCAGTCAGATCTTAGGTCACATATTACCTCCCCAGAGATCACCTACAGACTCATCTACCATAGGTTGTTTGGCCACTCTTTCTGTATGGCCTCTTATCTTGTGAAATTACTGTTTCCTAGTTTAGTTTTCCTTTCCTTGTGTGGAGTTCACTGGCATAATTCCAGCATCTAGCCTAGTGCTAGGTAAGAATAAATGTGTGATAGATATTTGCCTAGATCCATGAATGAGTAAATAAAACAAACCATATTTCAGAGGACCAAAACAGGAGTATTAATTTTTACAAACTATTTAATAAGCCATCCAAATTAATATTCCCTCCAGAAATGCAATGCTTTGTTTTGAAATAGTTATATCCATAAGCTTACTTTAGATCAAAATACTTCAACTTGGAAAAAGCACAAATCTTTCCTGTGAAACAGCATCTGGATCCTAGAAAATAACTTTAGAGAAAATTTAGTCAACAACCACCACATGAAACTATATGAATTATAAAGTAACTGACAAAATGAAGAACTAAAGACTTAGAAAATGGTAGCAGCTGGTGAAACTTTTTGGAGAATTTTTGTAGCATTTTTTTCCTGTGACTTTCATTTTTCAGTATCTTTAGACAGCATCAGAATCTGTTTATTTGTGGCTCCTAAATAACAAAGGTTCTCTGGTGACCACTGAATCTGGCTACAAGATGGAAATAAAAGCACCAAAATAGAAATTATTTTTAAACATTTTGGTCTCATCTCATTGTTGTGATCCTTCTAAATTGGCAGCAAAATCCAAAATACCATTTTTAATTGTTACGTCCTCATCTCCTTGCTGTGTTTTGGCATATTACCATGTGTCTTAAAAAAAACCCACAGAAACAAACAAACCAAAAAAACCCAGCTTTACTAGTCTATAAAAAATATATCCCCAAATTCACCCATTTTAAGTGAACAATTTGAGGGATTTTTAGTAAGTTTACTGAGTGGTCCAATCTTCACCATAAATCATTTTTAGAACAATTTGGTCCCCCCAATAAAATCCCCCATAGCCATTTATATTAAATCCAGATTTCTACTCCCAGACCCATGCAATTGCTAATCTTTTCTATATATATAAATTAGTCTTTTATGGACATATCCTATAAACGGAATCATATAATATGTGTTCACAATCAACACAATATGTGTTCCCTTCACTTTGCATTGTTTCTGAGGTTTATAATGCAGGATGTGTAAGTAGTAAGTAGTATGTTATTTTTATTGCTGAATAATATTCAATGATATGGATATAACATATTTTGTCTACTCATTAGTAAATGGACATTAGAGTTGTTTCCAGTTCGTGGCTATTATAAATAATGTTGCAATGAACATTCCGTAAAAGCTTTTATTTTTTTTTTTTTTTTCCGTAAAAGCTTTTAATGTAGGCTTATGTTTTCATTTCTCTTGGGTAGATACCCAGGAGTTGATCTGCTAGTAGTTTGTTTTTTTTTTTTAAACTTTCAGTTTTTGAAAGTGGCTACAGAATTTTACATTCCCACCAGCAACATAAGTGTTCCCATTTCTCTACATCCTCACAAACATTTATCTTTCTTATCATAGCTATTCTAGTGGGTATAAAATGATGTCTTATTGTGGTTTTAATTTTCATTTCCCTAATAACTAATGCTATTGAGTATCTTTTCATGTACTCAAAAGCCATTCCTGTATATTCTTTGGTGAAATGTCCGTTAATATTTTTAATTCATTTTTCTAATTGTGTTGTTTGTATTATCAAGTCTTAAGGGTTCTTGGTAAATTCTGGGTGCAAGTCCTTTATCAGATATGTGTTTATTCCCTATTGTTTCTTCCCATTTTCTTACTGGTGACTTTTGAAATGCAAAAGTTTTGGATTTTGATGTTCAGTTTATTAATTTTTCTTTTTTTATGGCCTGTGCTTTTGGTATAGCAAAGAAATAGCTAAGAAATCTTTGCCAAGCCCAAGGTCTCAAAGATTACCTACTATGTCTTAGTCTAAAACCTTTATTGTTTTAGCTTACATTTAAGACTATTATTTTTATGTATGGTGTGACTCATCTTTTTGCATATGGGTATCCAAATGTTCCAAATTCATTTGTTGAAAAGATTACACTTTCCTCCATTGAATTTCCTTGGCATATTTGTCAAAAGCCAATTGATTATAAATATACAGATTTCTTTCTGGACTCTCAATTGTGTTCCATTCATCTATATATCTGTCTTTATGTCAGTGCCAAACTATCCTAATAACTACAGTTATTGTAAGTTCTGAAATTGAGAAGTGAAAATCCTCCAGCTTTGCCTTTTTCAAAACTGTTTTGGCTAGTGTAGGTATTTTGTATTTCCACATAAATTTTAGAATCTGCTCCTCAACTTTTGCAAAAAGCCACCCAGAATTTTGATAAGATTCTTATCTTATTCTTTGAATAAGATTGAATATAGATTTTAATCTATAGATTCAGTGTAATTAGTGGAGAATTTCCATCTTAACCACACTGAATCTTTCAATCCATGAACATGGAATGGCCTTCCATTAATTTAGATCTTTAATTGTTTTCAATAAAGTTTTTAAATTTTCAGGGTAATAGTCTCATATTTCTTTTATTAAACTTATTCCAGAAGTACTACATTCTTTTTGATGCTATCTTGAATAGAATAATATTTTAAATTTTCTGATTTATCATTGATTAGAAATACAATTTTTTTTTCAGCTGGCACACATAACTTTGCATTTTTTGTTTTATAGGTTTATAATTTATATACCATAAAACCTGTCCTTTTAATATGTATAATCCTATGGTTTTCAGTATATTCACAGAGTTGGACAATCATCATCACTCTAATTCCAGAACACTTTTATCACTCTGAAAAGAAACACTATGCCCATTAGCAGTCGTACTTCATTTCTCCTTATCCCCCAGCCTCTGGCAATCTCTAATATTTGCCTCTACATATTTGTCTATCCTAGGTATTTCATATAAATGCAATCATATAATATATGGCTTTTTGTGTCTGGCTTTTTCCACTTAACATAATGTTTTCAAAGTTCACCCACGTTGTAGTATATATCACTATTACCTGGTTTGTTTCCACTTTTCTGGTGTTATAAATAATACCACCATGAACATTCATGTACAAGTTTTCATGTGGATATATGCTCTCATTTCTCTTGGGAATATATCTATTAGTGGAAAAACTAGGTCATATGATAACTCTACATTTAATCTTTAGGGGAACTACCAAACTGTTTTTCAAAAGCTGCACTATTTTACATTCCCATCATCTGTGTATGAAGGTTGCAATTTCTCCACATCCTCACCAACATTTGTCTTTTTAAAATTATAGCCATTTTAGTGGGCGTGAAGTGGTATATCATCATGGGTTTGATTTTTCTCCAGTGGCTAAGGATGTTGAACATCTTTTCATATGCATGTTGGTCATTTGTATATCTTATTTGGAGAAATCTTATTTGAATCATCTGCTCATTTTTAAATTGGGTTATATATCTTTTTATTGTTAGTTAGGAATAATGTTTTAAACATGCTGGATATGAGTCTTTTATCAGATAATTTGTAAATATTTTCTTCCATATTTTTTATTTTTCATTTTCTGGATTATATCTTTTGAAGCAGATTTTTTTTTCACTTTTATGGTCTAATTATCCATTTCTTTCTTTTGTGGCTTGTACTTTTGGTGATATACCTAGCCAACCATTGCTTAATCCAAGGTCATGATGATTTACACATATGATTTCTTCTAAAAATTTTGTAGTTTTAGCCATTACATTTATGTCTTTGATCCAATGTGAGTTAATTTTTGAATATGGGGTGAGATAGGAATACAACTTTATTCTTTTTTTTTTTACAACTTTATTCTTTGGCATGTGGATATCCAGTAGTTTCAGAAGCATTTGTTCAAAAGATTATTCTTTCCCTATTGAATAATCTTTGTACCATGATAATCAAGATCATGAGTCTTAAATAATAAAACATCAAGTTATGATGTCATAATGGTAATAGTTTGTCCATTTGTTTGTGATAGCTAAAAGTCTTTATCTTTTCATATTAAAATAATACTTGAAAAGAATTTCAGAAGCAGTTTCCATTTTAGAGTATCTTAATAATCAGTTTGATGCAGTTATAGTCCAGCTTGAAAAAACTTATTTTTCAGAGTTCTATTTATTTCAGAACAATATGACATTAAGTTTTTATAAATTAGAATATTTTCTGCTGCATGTAAGAGAAACCTCAATCACACTGGCATTAATAAAAGTATACGTCATTATCTCATATAAAAGACAGTCCAGAGATAGGGTAGGTTCCTGAGTTAGTTGACTCAGTAGCACACTGAGGAAGATAGATAGCATCTAGGGAAGGCATATTCTCCAGTGCCCTCTTTAGACTATCCAGGAAGGATGATAAAAAGGAAGGTAAGCAGATAGCCTTGGGGCAGCAGGTGGGAGGAGTGGGGAATGTACTGAGAAGATTAGAAAGCAGAAACATTATTAGAAAGCAGAAACAATGACCAATGGAGGGATATTTCTCATTGGTAGGGTAAAAAGCTCTTGCAAAGAATGGAGCATTTCAGACTCTAATGAGAAAACTAATGACTACTATGTTTCCCATTATTCTCCTTTCAGGAATGGGAATACTCATTGCAGCACTCACCTGTGTTCCATCTTTGTTTGTATTTAAGGAGAGTAGAAAATTTGCCTTTTTAAGTTCACAATCCCCAAAGTAAAGGAGTTACACGCAAGCTTTATAGGGAAGCTATTGTAATATCTTGAATCTTGAGCCTTATACTATAGTGATTGGATGGGACTATTGCATTGTCTACCCTGGGTATAGAATGAATTGGTTTTACAATTTCCTTCCCTTGCAAAGGGAAGGAAACGAATATTTGTGACCAAGAGGGAAGACTATGGTGATTTATATTATATTATTGTTCAAAATATTTGGTGTTTCTTCATGACATCAGGCTTTGCCATGATTTCCTTTGGCCAAAATATGAGAAGCCAGATATGAGACTTCCAAGCAGAAGCTTTAAGAGCCATTGTGTCATTCTACTGCATTCTTCACTTGCTTTCACCATGTGACTGGCAATGTTGTAGGTAGAAGCTGCTCTCTCAGCATGGGCGCCAGAATGAAGACAACATCAAACTGAGTTACATCTGACCAATGGGAGATGGGCTAAAAGACCAGGAAATGAACCTTTATTGTTTCAAGCTTCTAAGATTTAAGGATTGATTTGCTATGGCTGCATAGCCTCAGCTGACGAAAATGACGACTATTTTACAATTATACTATCTTACAATTTTAGTCCTTTTGACTCATTAAATACCTTTAAGGAGGCCATAACATACAAAGGAAAACTTTGTTTTCATAGACTTGACTCCAAAAAATTAGAAAAAAAAAATATTCCTTTTGGTAGTGGAAGGGGACGTGGGCGGGGGGGAGGGGTAACTGGGTGATGGGCACTGAGGAGAACACTTGATGGGATGAACACTTGATCGGATAAACATGTATTTGCCTATATGTTGGCAAATCGAACTTCAATAAAAAAATACCCTTTTTAAAGACAAAGTATGGCACAATTCTTAGCTGCCAATCTAAATCTACGTAAATTTCTATCATCTTTGCTACTTATCTATAAGGTTCTAATATCTGAATAAATGATGCTATTATCCCAATCAATAATCAACTAGAAAACTTGCAGATTCCAATACATTCAAACATTTAAAATTTGTATTATAATACACAGGACTTGTATACTATACTTATTCATATTTATATAAGTGATCTCAAATTTAAATGATTTGTTACAAAAAAAGAGCCAAAATGCATCCATGGGATTTCTTACATAGAAATGATTCTCAATATCATACACTGAATATTTGTTATGCACCAAAGAATCTTCTAACTTAGAGCCATTCAGTTCTCAGCATGTTGCAGCTAAGTTCAACTATTTGAAGTAAAAATAGGAGACTAGTTACCTATAACAATCTACATTTTGGTTGAAGATGGCAACACAGTGGTTTGTTAGAGCAACAACAGCATATTTATTGGTATATTTCAACCTGACATAAAAATTAAAATGTGTAAATTTTGTATTTTATTACGTTAACCTTATTTATGACAATACCTACATGTTCTTACATATTAAAAAGTTCACCTAAGATTATATGTTATACTTTTAAAGAAAATTGTAATTCCAATACTGGTTCTACTATTCATCAACAGGATTGCTTTTCAGCAAACTACAGAACAATTTCCAAAACAAGCAAATAAACAGAAAACAAAACTGCTAAAGTCCCTTTGCAGACATATTTGCTGTGTAGTGTTTACATTTTAGCTTACAGGTATTAAAAGGAATATTACTGTGAAAAATACAAGGATTGGGGGAAAAAAAAAAGTCAACCAAGGAGATAAACAAATGGAACAAAGAAGTGGGGAGAGAAAATTCAAAAGCTAAAATAATTCAATAAGTATTAAGTAACTTAATTCTAATTCTATATCAGGAGAATACCAGATTCCTCAAGCAATATTACACAGAGATTAAATTTTTGTTCTATAGAAATAAGTCCTATTTTCAATAGAACCATTTATTATCTAAATATAGCTATAATTAATTTTAATTTAGCTAAGTGCATTATCCATTATTATCCATTTGAAAGATTATGTTTAGCAACTTGTCAGGCCAACAAAGAAAGTGTAGGATTGGGAAGAGACCAAAGACAGCAGTGGAGGACGGCACCAATGCTTGTGCATTTCCTACCATGCACCCCAGCAAATACAGCATGGCTTCACTCAAACTTCTTTGAATCTGAATGACAGAATATCTCTTAAATATTTTAGATATACCAAATAAAGCTAATGGATGACAGCAGTAGCCAAAAAGAGATTATGATTTTGTTTTGAGTAAATATATTTGAGTAAATATATTTTGATACTTACATATTATACGTAAATGGTATCTTTCATTCTACGGTCTCATGCCCATGCTCATATCCACATTTACAAATTTCATCCACTCTACAAGAGATGTCATATCCTCCAAAAAAAAAAAAAAAACTAATTTGTATCTCTTTTATGGTGTTTTTCAGAAGAGCAGTATAGGTATCCTAGGATGGGCTTACCCTTTACTGTATTACTTTGAGCAACTTGCTTACCCTCTGTCCTACTCTGTGTATTTGTAAAATAGGGGTTAAATTAAATTTGTAAAATAGAGATTAAATTAAAACTACCTCTTAGGATGGTTGTCAGGATTATAAGAAAGAATAAACATAAAGGACTTAGAATAGGGCCTGACACACATTCTGTTAATTTTAGTTCTTTTGACTATAGAGAAAGCAGAAGATAAATACTGCATTGCTGACAGTTATATTCCATATTTAACACACTGCCTGGCACCTAGTAGCTCTCAACTATCTACTTTTGAATGAATAAATAATTCGGCCTTGAGAAGTACTTCCAATTAGAGAGAAGGAAGAGCCAGCAAAGGAGTTTTCAAGGTGGAGGTGAGCAGTAAGGTTTTAAAACTGAATGACATTCAAATAATGTGAAGACTAGGGGTGGAGTTATGGGGGGGATAGCAGAGGGTCCTATGGTCAGTGCATTAAAGTAACTTGCTTCTCTTAGGGATACTAGGGATTTTATTAGGAAAATGGGTCATAGTATTAAAACATAACCAAACATCCCTAAATATCTGGTTAAATTTGGTTAATATAATTTTTATATTAAGAAAGAATAGCAAATTTACACAATCATAAGGTATTATTGTGTAATAAATATGACTAGTATATACTTTAGGTATGCCTGAAGACCATTTTAAAATACTTTCACAAAAAGTTTGTAAAACTTCCTAAGTCTTTTCAAGAAAGATGGTCTTAACCAAATTATCAGTGAAGAAACCTTTATCTTGTATGTTTGCTTTGAACTTTTCTTTTCAAGGGTTTTTCAATTGATTAAGGTATATTTAAAGACTATCATTATGTATACATGTGTACATATGCATAATGCATGCACTATAACCACATACACAGAAGTCTGTAAACAGTAAGAAACATCTTTTCTATTAACTTAACACAAACACACAAAGCCATTGGATACCAAAAGACCATGCAAGATGAGCATGTTGGAGTCCTTTCTACTGCCTTAAACCCTTTAATTATCTTTGTTGTGGCCTCTCCTACCCCCTATGAACTCCCTGAAGCTCCATTCTAGAAGAGCAGCTTAAGTAGAATGAGTAGATCATTCTAAATTTCTACCCATGCCTCCATTCTGGTACCCATGACAAGTCCTTTCCCTGTGTTAACAAAAGGGAGGTGAAGTCCTTCAGACTGGACCTTCGGAGATAAAACTTTCTCTTCATATTATCAACTATATACCCATTGCTTAATTTCAATGAATATACTTAAAAACATATCTGACTCCAATGGGATGAGAAAGGGTAATAGGGATAAGGAAATCCCATTCTGCAGCACATATTTTTGTTAGTGAAATAAAGCTAGTAAAAGGATACCTGAGTAGAGTTGGAGCCCACATGGTTTTGGTCAGTGGGATCAGACAACATTCCTCTCCACATATGTCAGTTTGGATTAGGATTAGATGTTTCTGGGTACTGGAGCAGAATAAATTGCCTTATGCACTTATCCATTTGCATTCTGTGGTTTGCACTGGGGCCAAAGGCTTCCAGGAAAAAATATTTAAACTCTATCCATTACTGAGGTTGAGATATACCTAACTGACAGAGAATTGGGGGTCCTAATGAAAGTTAGATTTTAGGAGGAGATATGCCAGAAGAGGATCCACCATAAGGGAATAATATACAATGAGTTAGACCAGTAACAGCATCCAAAATAGTAGCAGGATATTGGTTGGAGATATGGCAAATAGCCAAACTGTCCCAACCCAACCACCCCAGTGGAATTAGTCTGCAGGTGGGGAGAGGGGAAAGAGGCTATTTGTATGGATTTTAAAAATTAGAGCACTTTAGTACTCAGTCAACTTCATGTAGAGCCCTCTTGACCCCCAACACCTTTTCTTATCTTGAAAAAGCATCCTTGCCTGGGTGAATAGATGAAGAACTATACCAGTAAATCAGTCATCAACAGTTATGGTGACAAGCAGTGTAAGTGGTACCCGGGGCAAGACAGTGTAGGTGACTCTACTGAAATAGTTCTACTTGGGAGTCTTGGCTTCAAAGTTAGGGCTTGACTAGGTTCAGAATTTGAGCAAAAAATCATTATTGCTAACCACTGAACACTGGGGCCCAAGTAACTTAAGACTCCCCTACCTCCAATTCTGGCAATTGAGTAGAATTTATTACAAACTTTCTATCTGCTTCCTATGAATGAATATAGAGTTCTAGATTTACTGGTGTCAATTCCCAAGAGCTAAAGAACATCAGGAACATATCAGTAATTGAACAAGTTGGGTTCCTTATTTATTACAAACAGGGAGAAAAACATACCACTGGGAAACATGGGCATCTCGGTAAGAGGGTATTAAAATTTATTTTAGAATTTGGGCTTATATTAGCTGATGTGGGGGAGAGTTTAGGGAAGCACGGCCTTATTTGGGATTGGATCCTGTCAGAAAGCAGAGGTAATTCAGCAGTTGGGAATATTAATAAATCTTATCTATATAACAGGAGGAATCAGGTAAAGCTTAGCTTAAGTGGCAAAGAGAGAGCTGTAACTCACACATTAGCCAGGATATGTTTGTTCACCTCCATGGTTTGGACCATGTTCATGTGTTTGTGTTCAGACATGGTTGTATATTAATCCATTGTTTTTGTTTATTTTATTTTATTTAATCCATTGTTTTTGTATTTGATCTATCGCAGTCACAGAGTACTCTTATCTGATATTGGTATTCTGTGAAATTATTCATGCATAATGACCCACCAAGACCTAGCTGTGAGTAGTACGCCAACTCCCCAATGTCTCTTTCTTACTGGTGACAACATTAGCTAAGGTAGTTATAGTCTAATTTCAACAGCTTCAAAAATGGCAGATATTTAGTGGCAATAGTGGCAATGAAATGGAATCCTTCATAAAAATTTTGGGTCTAAGGAATAGTGCAGCCAAGTAATTACTTCCAAAGTGATTCCTAAATACCTAGCATTCCCCTAAAGATCCTGGAAACTACATGATCATCCAATAACATATCGGATTTCCTGTGTCTATGCAGATAGGGTCCTAGAGAATCTAAGAGTTAATGTGAAACCTGGAATAATTAAATGGGCAGTAACACCTATGACATTTGGATTAAACATATGTACATTTAATCATTTAAAGAATAGTAGAGAAACTTTTATATTAAATTATTCATCATACTTTGAATAAAAAATATTTGTAATTTCTACAAAATCACCACATACATGACAACACTATAGTGGACATCTGCTTTTGGCTACCCAACATCTATCCCAACATTTCTTATAAGAGGAAAAGTTTCCTTTTAAAGGAAACAGAGTTTCCTTTGAAAACAATCCCTCCACCAGAGTTTCCTTTGAAAACAATCCCTCCACCTTCCCAGCCTGAGTTTGGGTGAGATTCCATTCCAAGTCAATCAACATATCTCATTTCCTTAGTTGCAATGATTGGTTTAAAACTAGACACAATTGAGTCTTAAGCCAATTAAGATGTACATTTATCTGACTACTGTGGTTGGTAGAGATAGGCAATAAGACCCCAGTCGATGCAAATGAAGGTGAATTTAAGGACTTTGGCTCAGAATGTTCCACTTTGATATAAGGATATGAGATTGAGAAAGCTGCAGCCATTTTGTAAACCCAAGGAGCTAGCCTAAGGATTGAGCTAACCTAGAGGAAAGAATATAGAGAAAAAAATCTGGCAATGCTTTGGGAGTTCTGGGTACAGCTGGATCTACTCTCAGTAGCTAAATTACATAAACTAATAACTACTTACTGTTTTAGCCAATTTCAGTTTGGTGTTCAAGCACTTTAAACAAAAAGAGTGCTGATAGAACAAATGTGTAAATTAGTAACTTCTGACTTGGGAAATATACTCAATTAAGCAAAATTCCTATTATACAAAATAGTAATATAATACCAAATAACATGATCACCAAATCAGTTCAAACACCATCAAGATCCAAAACTTTGGATACCATAATCTGGTTTTTGTTTGTTTTTTAACATTATGATCTGGTTCATGAGTAAAACCATCTTCATAACAGGGTACTTATGCAATGTTCTCTCCAATGCTAACAGTGACCAAACTCATAAAAGTAAATCATAATCTGCTTTATAAAACAATAAAATAGGCTATTTTTAAACTGTGAATGTTTAAGGATTTTTGACAAAGCATGAGAAAGGTAAGTTTCCTAACAGACTTATAGTAACAAATACATTTTGTCCTCTGTCCTTTGATTTGAAGATTAAATTGCTGCATAATTTTGACCCTTTGTAACTCTTTGCATTAAAATTTTCACTCTTGCCTTCAATTGTAAATTATCCTATAGTTTCATAGAACTATGGCAGAAGAACATTTCTTCTAAAGTTCACCACATATACATTCCTATTCATAATACTGGAACAAAAAAAAAGTCATTTACAGTCTGTATAACCAGTCTCCAATATTCAACTAAACTACATTAACTTAAGGCTCTCACAGACCAAAAAACAAAACAAAACAAACAAACAAAAAAACACCTGTTTTGCTTTTATTCATACTGGTGGAAAGGTATTTTATAATTGTAACCTTCAAAAGAGTCTGCATACTAAAATTTCATTCAAGAATATAAAATTAAATTTCAAATAATCTAGGAAAATGTAGTAAGAGTGTACATGGTTGCTTCTTTATGAATTATACATTGTCTTTCATTAAAATGGATCATACAGGGGTGCCTGGGTGACTCAGTCAGTTAAGTGTCTGACTCTTGACTTCAGCTCAAGTCATGATCTCAGGGTCCTGAGAGGTGTCAGACTGTTCAGTGGGGAGTCTGCTTGAGATTCTTTCTCTCCTTCTTCCTCTGTCCCTCCTCCACTGTGTTCTCTTTCTCCCCACAAAATAAATAAACCTTCCTTAAAAATAATAAAACAAAAAAAAATAAAATGGATCATACACTTCTCTTCCTGTCTAAGCATAATCCTTCTACCTCTGTGCTAAATCTCATTTACTTCTTCTTTTTCAGGGATCTCCTGATGATTATCTCTCTCCTCTATATGTTCAAAATCCAAGTCTTTCGCATTGGGAACAAATAATAATTAAAAACTCTGTAAACTGCCTAGCACTAGTTATTAAAGTTTCTCTATTCCCTTTCATTACCAATTTTCTTGCTGTCAGCACTTTTCTTGCCAATCACTCCTCAGTCTAGGGTAATCGGTCTTCTTTCTGAATGGCTCCAACAAAGTAATCTTGCAGAGGTCACTGCTGATCTCTATGTTACTTTTCAAGCCTTATCTTATTTGACACCTTAGAACTGTAGGCATTTGCTGACCTATTCCTTTCTTGAAAGACCTTTACACCATTGGCATAAGAGTCACCAGATACGTGTGGTCTTTCTCCTACTTTTTTGACTGCTCTCTCTTGATCCTTTACCCATTTTCTTACATGTCATTTCTGGCCAAGATTTCTTTTCTTCTCACTCTAGAGTCTCTCTGGTTTTTCTATTCCACTATCTCAGTCTTTACCATCTGTATTTTGATAACTCCTGATTCTATATCTCTAGTCCAAATCTCCATTTTGGGCTTTAGAACCACATACTCAACTGCCTATTCAATAGCTCTAATTATATGTCCCACAGGTTCCTCAAATTTAGTTCATCTTAATTTAATTCAGAATATACTCTTCCTCATGTATGACCTCACCATTCACCCAGTTATCTAAGCAATAAGCTGACAGGATCCTTAAATCCTCCCTTTTCCTTATGTTACACATCCATTCAACCACCACGCAGGGCTTTGTAAGCTGCACCTTTGCCTCAATAGCAATAAAAAATCACTAAAAATCACGTAAGCAGTAAAGGGACAAGATCATATTTGTACAGTAAGTAGAAATATTACTACGTAATTGAGGATCAGAAATTATTTTGACCTGAACTGTCGTAGAAAACATGAAGGAAATGACACTTTAATGAATGCATGTGCCAAATACAAAAACACATTGAGGAAGAGTGTTTTTTCTTTAAACCAAGTGTTAAACACACTAAAAATGACAAATATTTTTATCACTTCAGAAAAATCTGTTCACTTAGCAGTGCTGTTTTCATCCAATACCCTATTTTCCCTGTCTTTAGCTGATTGGATTACCTGTGGATATGTGACTTCAGAAAAACCTTACCACAGGGGCGCCTGGGTGGCTCAGTTGGTTAAACAATCCAACTCTTGGTTTTAGCTCAAGTCATGATCTCATCGGTTGTAGAACTGAGCTCTTCCTAGGAGAGGGCTCCTCACTCAGCAGGGAGTCTGCTGGAAAGATTCTCTCCCTCTGCCCCTCCCTGCCCCTTGCCCTGGCTTGCCCATGTTCATGCTGTCTCTCTAAAGATAAATAAGCCTTTAAAAACAAACAAACAAACAAACAAAAAAAAACACTTTACCATAGACTGGATTAAGACAATTAAGACCTTCTCTACTAGGCGCATAGAATGAGGATAGCTAGTCTCTCTCTACCAGGTTCTTAAACTAATATTTTTGTTGAAAAAGCAGAATTTACATTTGATGAGAAATTTTTGAGTACTATATACTTAAATAAAAATCTCAGAGAGAATATAGTATTAGAAAATGTGAAACATTCTAGAAAATAAATACCTTTCAAACAAACAATTGACTTCTTAGAAATCCTACAGAGATAATTTTTTAAAATTAGGACAAAGATCTGAAGAGGGACAATGATGTTCACTACTGGGTTATTTACAAAAACAAAAATTTTAAATAGCAAAAAATTGGAATAACTATATGTTGAACAATAGAAAATTGTTTAAGGATATACACAAAACATTAACAATGTTTATTACTGTGTAATGATTTTCCTTTTGCATTTTTCAAGTTTTCTAAACTAAGTATATATGCCTTTTCTAATCAGAAACAAATAAAAAAAAACTCAACAGAGAAATCTCCTCACCACTTTAACCAAATAATCAATCTTGACAACAATGGGACAAACTGATATTATTTATCTCTAAAAGGGATGCATTATATCACTCATGTAGTGATTTTTGCCCGAAAAGTTTTTTTTTTTTTTAAGATTTTTATTTATTTCTTCATGACAGACAGGGAGAGAGAGGGGCAGAGACACAGGCAGAAGGAGAAGCAGGCCCCATGCAGGGAGCCCGACACGGGACTCAATCCTGGGTCTCCAGGATCATGCCCAAGGCTGAAGGCAACACTAAACCGCTGAGCCACCGGGGCTGCCCTGCCCTAAATGTTTAATTTAGTCATGAGAAAACAATCAGACAAACCCATATTGAGCAACATTCTACAAAACAACTAGTGTGAACTATCCAAAATGCCAATATCTTTAAATACTCCAATTCTTTTAAATTAAAGGAGACTATAATTACATTATAACTAAATTCAAAGTATGATCCTTAACTGATCCTATGTGGAAAAAAACAATTGTTAGGAGAACTGGAAAAATATGAATATAGGCTATATATCAAAATACACTATTTAATATTAAATTTCTTGAATGTGATAATGATATTGAGGTATAGCATCCATGTAGGGTCATGGCATAAAATGGTATGTAACAGATTATCCTTGTTCTTAGGAGATACTTGCTATTATGCTATGTATTTAGCAGTAATGTGTTACGATGCCTGTACATTAACTTTAAATAATTCAGGTAAAATAGACATGCCTGAGCATGCACACACATGCATGCATGCATGCATGCACACATGCACAATTATTAATACCAGCACTCTCAAGCTGTTTCTAAGGAGCCTTTTTTTAGACATTTTTTCCTAATCAGTCCCCCTCTTCCCACAAAAACGTTTTTAATTGTGGTAAAAAAAAAACCATAAAATTTATCATCTTAAGCATTTTTAAGTGTCCAGTTCAGTATTTTTAAGTATATTCATATTGTTGTACAATCTCCAGAACTTTTTTATCTTACAAAACTGAAACTCCATACTCATTAAACAAAACTTCCAACATCTCCCTACTCTACCCATTCCTTAGCTACCTTCATTCTACTTTCTGATTCTATGATTTTGACTGGTCTATATTCTTCATAGGTAGAATCATATAGTATTTGTGTGTGTTACTCGCTTATTTCATATAGCATAATATCCTCAAGGTTCATCACGTTGTGGCATGTGTCAGAATTTCCTTATTTTTAAGGCTGAACAATATTCCATTGATTGTATACATCACATTTTGTTTATCCATTCATCCATCCATCCATGGACACTTGGGTTGATCCATTTTTTAATATAGTGAATAATGTTAAGAACATGTGTGTAAAAATATCTCTTCAAGATCTTGTTTTCAATTTTTTTGAATATATACTCAGAAGTGAATAATACAGTAATTCTATACTAATTTTTTGAGAACTGAATACTGTTTTCCATAGTTGCTACACCATTTTATATCGCCATCAATAATGCACATGGGTTCTAATTTTTCCACATTCTCATCAACACTTGTAATTTTATGTGTTTTGGATATGAGCTATCCTAATGGGTGTGAGGGGATAGTTCATTGAGATTTTGTTTTGTTTTGTTTTGTTTTTCTCATTAAACTTTTGTTTTAATGGGTCTCAAAATTCTGTGACAGATTTTTGGTTAAGTTGTTTCCATTAAAAAGTACTTATTTTAAAAACTAATAACTTAAAACTGCAACACACACACACACACACACACACACACAAATGGTCCACAAAACATTCTCCTTTCCTTCTGAAGGTTTTACAGTGTATTGTTATCATTAACCAGGCTTTTACTATTAAACTTAAATGGCTAATTGACACAAACAGTTCTGAGACTGTTCTTCCACCACTGATTAAGACTGGGGTGGCAGGTATTGGGGATAATATTCATTTAAGCTTCTGAGCTTTCTGGGCAGACTTGGTGACTTTGCCAGATCCAGCTGCCTTCTTGTCCACTGCTTTGATGACACCCACAGCAACCGTCTGTCTCAGGTCACAAACAGCAAAATGGCCAGAGGAGGATAGTCAGAGAAGCTCTCAACATGCATTGGTTTGCCAAGAACCATATCAACAATAGCAGCATTCCCAGATTTCAAGAACTTGGGACCATCTTCCAGCTTTTCTCCAGGAACAATGATCTATGTTCTCCTTTAGCTCAGCAAACTTGCAAGCAATGTGAGCTGTGTGACAATCCAGCACAGGTGCATATCCAGCATTGATTTGGCCTGAATGTTTCAGGATAATCACCTGAGCCGTGAAGCCAGCTGCTTCCATTGGTGGGTCATTTTTGCTGTCACCAGCCACAATGCCATGACGAACATCTTTGACAGATACGTTCTTGACATTAAAGCCTACATTGTCCCCAGGAAGAGCCTCACTCAAAGCCTCATGGTGCATTTCCAAAGACTTTACTTCAGTTCTAACATTGACTGGAGCAAAGGTTACCACCATACCAAGCTTAAGAACACCAGTCTCCACTCGACCCACTGGGACAGTACCAATACCACCAATTTTGTACACGTCCTGGAGAGGCAGATGCAAGGGCTTATCAGTTGGACAAGTTGGTGGCAGAATGCAATCCAGAGCTTAATGTAGGTGCTGACTTCCTTAACGATTTCCTTGTATCTCTTCTGGCTGTAGGGTGGTTCAGTGGAATCCATTTAGTTAACACCAACAATTCGTTGTTTTACACCCAGTGTGTAAGCCAGAAGGGCATGCTCACGGGTCTGCCCATTCTTGGAGATACCTGCTTCAAATTCACCAACACCAGCAGCAACACTCAGGACAGCACAGTCAGCCTGAGATGTGCCTGTAATCATGTTTTTGATAAAGTCTCTATGTCCTGGGGCATCAATGATGGTCATATAATACTTGCTGGTCTTGAATTTCCACAGGGAGATATCAATGGTGATACCACGTTCATGTTCAACTTTCAGTTTATCCAAGACCCAGGCATACTGGGAAAAGGCTCCCATCTCAGCAGCCTGCTTCTCAAATTTTTCAATAGTTCTTTTGTCAATCCCACCACATCTGTAGATCAGATGGCCAGTAGTGGTAGACTTGCCCAAATCTATGTGTCCAATGATGACGATGTTGATGTGAGTCTTTTCCTTTCCCATTTTGGTTTACATTTAGCAGTGGTTTTCATGACACCTGTGTTCTGGTGGCAAACCCATTGTGAAAAAGCCATTGAGATTTTGAATTGCAATTCCCTAATGATTAGTGACGTTGAGCAACTTTTCATGCACTTATTGGCCATTTGTAGATCTTTTCATCAAATCTTTTGCCCATTTTTAAATTGAGTGACTTGTTTGTTGTTGTTGCTGAGTTGTAGAAGTTCTTTGTATATTCTAAATATACACATTATCAGAGAGATGATTTGCAAATATTTCTTCTCCTTCCATAGGTTGCTTTTTCACTCAGTTGATCATTTCCTTTGATGCACATATATTTTAAATTTTGATGTTGTCTAATTTGTCCTTTAACTTTGTTGCCTGTGCTTTTAGCATCATACCCAAGAAATCACTGTCAAATCCAGTGACATGAAGTTCTTCCTCTATGTTTTCTTCCAAAACAGTTTTATAATTTCACATTTTATGCTTAGGTCTTTGATCCATTTTGAGTTCTTTCTTTCTTTCTTTCTTTCTTTCTTTCTTTCTTTCTTTCTCTTAATGTAGCATAGGGTAAGGGTACAACCTCGTTTTTTTTGCTTGTTTGGTTTTGTTTTTGTTTGTTTTGTTTTGTTTTGTTTTTTTGCATGCAAGTATCCCATTTTTTGTAGCCTTCTTGAGTCAAAACTAACTGGCTTTAGGTTAGGGATAGTTAGGTTAAAAAATGGCTACTGGGATCTAACTTAACTTTTTCTGACAAAAGAAGAGCATTTATATATTTTAAAACCAACTGGTAATAAATATCAGCTCACTTCACTTAATCCTTTCAAAGATGCATTTTACAAATATGTTCATTTATCTCAATCTCAGTGCTTACTTCATAAAACTGTTTTAGAGAAGCATTCATACCTAAATATTCAATGATGCAACTGTTTGTTTGTTTGTCTGTTTTTCCCCTGGGAAAATCATCCAGTAGTAGCTAGTTTTGGAAATTTCAAGTTTATACATGAATTTTGAATTATTTGGTCATCTAAAGATACAGGCAGCAAAGCATCACTTTAGAACCTCATAGACTAGAGAGGTGAAAAATATTTACCATCAGTTAAATCCTCAAAATCTTTCCCCATACCACACATGCTTGAAAAAAGAAGATATCACTACTCTCAAATCAAAAGCAAAATCAATAACTCAGGTATCACTAATTTTTCTCAACCCCTTGGAACTGTAAAATAGTTACAGTTTTGAAATTATTCTATCAACTCGGCATTACTGTCATTCATAAAGTTATTCATAATGCAGAAAAAATAACCATATGAGTGTTAAACATTTCTAGATTATTGTGTAGCAAAACAAATTCTGATCATCAAATCAATATCTTTTTTCCTTCCTATTATGCTAAATAATTTGATTAGGAACTGCAACCAAAATATAAACTACAACTATACTACAGTAAATGCTGTATATTCTTAGGTCAAAAGAATACTATTTCTTGTCAAATTGATAATCATAGGATGTAACCTGAATGACTACATTGCCATACAAAGATTCCACCACCCTCAAAAACTGTAGTCTATTCCATTTTAAATATCATCCAATATCCTTCAGTAACATTCATACACCACCAAATTACTTTCTTTGTAGAACAAAGACAAGCACTTTTAAAGCATGTAAAGTGACTTAATGTTGTCAAATTAAGTTAAGCAATGTAATGCAATTACTAAATGTACTGACTTCTTTAAAAATTGTAGAAATTAGAGAAAATGTTTCACTTTTATAATGTACATAAATAACTTGGTTTAAGCAAAATTGTTGGGCAGGCTGGGTTTTTTTTGTTATTTGGGGGTTTTGTTTGTTCATTTGGTTTTTTTTTTTTTTTTTTTTGGTGGCTAGGGCTGAAATTTGATAGCCATTCCTTTTTTTTCTTTTTTAAAGATTGATTTATTTTTTGAGAGAGGGAGAGAGCATGCACATGCACAAATGGAAGGGGAAGAGGGAGAGACAGAATCTCAAGCAGACTCCATGTTGAGTGCATGGCCTGACAACTCGGAGCTCAATCTCATGACCCTGAGATCATAACCTGACCCAAAACCAGGAGTCAGATGCTTAACGGACTGAGCCACCCAGGCACTCCTTGGTAGCCATTCTTAAAGTCATAGCCAAATCCAAGATTTTAGTCATGGCTTGCATTCATCCAAATCAAACAAGAGCATTTGAAAATTGGATCTCTTCCCATCTCTGGTTTTAAGCTCATATTGTTAAAGTAGCGTACATTCTAATTTTGCTTGACAGCCACCACTGTCAGTGGTTAAGCGTAGATTTCACCATAGACAAAACAACTTTGATCTGAGTGAGGCAGCCTTCAGAACTGCCCATTGCCTGGACAGGCCCTATCCTACATTTGTTAATCAAAGTCCAATTATAAGTCTCCTGAACTTGTGGAATTAGGAGGATTAGGAAATGACCCAATGACCCAATCTTTGGACAACTGAGCATTGGGATAATTACTTTCTCTCCAGGAGATAAGGAGATTGAAATAAATTATACTGGTTCCTTCTAGCCTTAAATTGAATAAACAGGTGATTAAAAAAAACAAAAACACCTGAGTAATGAGACTTAATGATGCACTATGATTAATCATTTCAATTCCATTACTAGCTTTTCCATTAACAGAAATTATTAATTCACTCATTTACCTTAATGTATTTTCAATTGTTTTCTTCTTGTTTTCTCAACACCAAAGCATGTGGCTGTCTTTTAAGAAATATTCATCCTTCATCTCCTCCCTTCTTCATTCACTCATTCATTCAAAGGAGGATTACTTTTTTGTTATATTAGGAACAAGGCTGAACTAGTATATCAGGCACTAGGGATGCAAAGGTAAACAAAACAGGCATGGTCTTTACTCTCTTGAAATTGACAGTCCAACAGAGATGGCCAATATGATAAGCACACTAAAATTTCAATTATTTCAGTAATGCTAATAGCAAAGATTTTCTACAAACCTATAAATAGGGGCACCTTGGGGGCTCAATGGTTGAGCCTCTGCCTTTGGCTCAGGTCGTGATCCTGGGGTCCTGGGATCAAGTCCTGCATCAGGCTCCCTGGAGGGAGTCTGCTTCTTCCTCTGCCTCCCTCTCTGTGTCTCTCATGAATAAATAAATAAAATACTTAAAAAAAAAAAGGACCTATAAATAGGGGGATCTGATCAAGTCAAGGAAAGAGAATGTGTCCCTGAGAAGGGGACTCTTGATCTAAACTCTGTTTACAGAAGTCAGCCCTAACCAAAGAAAAAAAGGAGCAAAATAATCTATTCAAGAAAACAGCACAAAGGCCTTACAGTGGAAGCACACATGTTGAACATGAACTAAAAGAAAACTCAATGTGACTAAAATAAAGGGGGGGTGTATATTGAGCCTGGAGAGGAAGACAGGTTGTATAGTCACAAAAAAGTTAGAAGCAAGAGACTGATATGACTAGATTTGTGCATTATAAAGATGACTCTGAAACGTGCAGATGGATTTGAAGGGAGGCCAACATGGTATATGAAGTAGGAGGCTATCATAGTAGTTCAGAGAAGAGCAAATCACAGGTAAATGAAGATACAGACTGGAGGGACGGTAGGTGGATTTCAGAAATATTTAGATAAAAACAAATAGATTTGGGTGATGGATTGGGTATGGGTAGTGTATCTAGTGCTTTATAAAAAATTACCTTAAAAGTTAGCAGTTTATGATAAATACCTCATAATTTTTGTGTCAGGAATCAGGGTACAAATTAGCTGGGTGCCTCTTACTCTGGCTTAGTCATAAGGTTGCAATCGAAGCACTGACCAGGGATGCATTTACCTTAAGGCTTGGCCAGGGAAGGATTAACTTCTAAGCGTACTTGTGTGACTGTTGATATCAAGTCCTCATTGACTGTGGACCAGAGACATCAGTTCCCTGCAACATGGACCTTTTAAGGGGGTACTCACAATATAGCAACTGGCTTTCTTCATGTAAGGATAAGTAGGGAGAAGAATCAGAGCAAGGGAGTGAAAGAAACCAAGCATGAAGGAAATCACAATCTTTTTGTAATCTAATGTTGGAAACGACATCTCAGCACCGTATTGTATTCATTAGAAACAAGTCACTAGGCACATGACACTTACAGGGGAGGTTACACAAAGGGCAAATATACCAGAAAGTGGGGAATCACTGAAGGTCATTTTGGAGGCTGCTGTATGATAGGGAGTGAGCGTGCAGGAGGCACTGTGGTATTAATGAGATTGGGAAGTATGGAAAAGGCCCAGGTTCAGATAAGTTATGTTTTGGACATGGTGAATTTGAAAAGACAAGGTACCTTTAATCCAATCAGCAAATATGTATTTATAAAACACCTACTATGTGTCAGGCACTACTTTAGTAGTTGGAAGTAGTTATATAATGATGAACACAGAAAAACCCTTGCCCTCATCAAATTTACCTCTGATAACTAAAGACAGATGATAAATATATGAACAAATAAATTTAGATAATGATTAGGGTAGAATGGAAACTAACACAGGATAAAGTTGTGAGTTTATTTTCAGCTATAATGTTAAAATATGCTTTTCAGAGACCCAAATAGATTGCTAGAAGACTTAGATGTGGGGATCCCTGGGTGGCTCAGCGGTTGAGCATTTGCCTTTGGCTCAGGACGTGATCCTGGGGTCTTGGGATCAAGTCCCCCCACATCGGGCTCCCTGCATGGAGCCTGCTTCTCCCTCTGTCTGTGTCTCTGCCTCTCCCTCTCTCTAATGAATAAAATAATAAAATCTTTAAAAAAACAAAAACAAAAAAAGACTTAGATGTTCTCTAGATTCCTCCTGTACTCCCACTGACTTTTGCTTCTCCTACAGCATTTTCTTTTATAATTTTTAAAAATATTTTATTTAAATTCAATTTTCCAGTATATAGTATAACACCCAATGCTCATCCCATCAAGTGTCCTCCTTACTGCCCATCACCCAGTTATTCATTCCCCCAACCCACCTCCCCTTCTGCAGCCTGTTTGTTTTCCAGAGTTAGGATTCTCACAATGATTGTCTTCCTCTCTAATTTTTCCCTACTCACTTTCCCTCCTTTCCCTATTAGTTCCTTTCACTACTTCTTATATTCTACATATGACTGAAACTGTATGATGATTGTCTTTCCCGATTGAGTTCTTTCACTCAGCATTATACCCTTCAGTTCCATTCACGTCGAAGCAAATGGTAGGTATTCATCCTTTCTGATGGCTGAGTAATATTCCATTATATATATATATATATATATATATATATATATATACCACATCTTTATCCATTCATCCTTAAAGCATTTATCTAAAAGTACTTGTGCAAGTCACCCTTTGCTAGGCCAAAAATGTGACCACCCCCCCACCTCCAAGATGCCCACATGTAAATGTTTCCTTATTTGGGAAAAAGGTCTTGCAGAGGTGACTAAGAATCTGCAATAAAGTGATAACCCTGAATTATCTAAGTGGGCCCTAAACACCATCATAATAGTCCTTATAAGTGACACTGAGGGAAAATACACATAGGAAAAGAAGAGGCAGTATGACCAAGGAGGTAGACACTGGAGAGAGATGCAGTCACAAGTCAAGGAATGCCAGAAGCCACGAGAAGCTGGAAAAGGCAAAGAGCAGATTTTCCTCCAAAGCTTCCAAAAGGAGTGTCACCCTGCTGACACCTTGATTTTGGACTTCTGGCCTCCAGAACTGTGAGAGAATAAATTTCTGTTAAGCCACCCAGTTTTTGGTAACTTGTTACGACAGCCACAGGAAACTAATAGACCCTTCCAATGTTATTCCTTAACAATAGATTCCTGGGATTTATCACAAGTTGTACATACTTATTCACTTATTAGGTCTTGCCCCTATTAATGTGTAAGTTCCATGAAGACTGGGCCTTCCTTGTACACCTAGCTTTTGGCATAGTGTCTAGACTATATTACATCCCTAGAAATTACCCATTAAATGAATGAAAGCATAAATGTTCCCCAGGAGATAACAAGCCTTATAAGACAAGAGACCATGTTTATAGGCCATAATTCCCAAAGCCTCCAGCACACAAGTCTTATCAAAAACTACTATTGTACTAGGTATGAGCTCTAGAAATCAGGGTTTCTGGATTCTAGATATTGTACTGCAATTTACAGGTATGTGGCAACCTCATCTTGGCCTTTGTACACACCTGGTATTAGATTTAGTGTGTTCAAATAGGTTTGTTCCTTATCAGTTTTTCTTAGCTCTGATAAGGAGCAGGTCCAGATACCATTCATTATTTTATGCTGTACATGATCCACAGTCATTGCATATTGTATGGAACACAAATTTTTTTTTTTTTTTTTTTTTTTTATTTAAGACTTCTGGGTGAGTTCGAATATCAGGCTCAGTCATAACTAAAAACTAACATTACGCCCTTCAGTAAATTTGTAATCAATTCTGAAACGAAATACTCTCAACTGAAAGGAGACTAATCTTTAACCTGTGAACATGAGAACTACCTGGCCTGGAGGAGGGGCTCTGTGAGAGGCACCTGGTCATTAGTAACACTATACCCCTGACCTAACTCCGCCTTGAGTAATAGAGCATCAGACAGAGCTTTAAACAAGCTCCACCACTTATGGAGCCATGTCATCTTGGAGAGGCCATTTCACCTGAGTCAGAAAGTGATAATAATACCTGCATTCTAAGAGTGGTTCTGACATAGAAACTAAACGAAGTAATCAAATAAACTTAGGAAAGTGCCTGGCTCAATAATGGATGTATTTTCAGCAAAAAAAAAACAAAAACAAAAGAACAATAACAAAAACACCACTTTTCTTTTTAAAGTGCCTGGCTCAATGATGTATGTATTTTCAACAAAAACAAAACAAAACAAAAAACAAAAAAAAACAAAACTTTTTTTGGGGGGGGAACACGTGCAGTGATTTTGAGTAAATACTTCTACTTCTTGAGCCTTCTAAACAACGAATGGGAATTGCGAGCTGACCCTCTTCGTGCCTCAAAGAAACAAGAGTTTGGGAACCTTCAAACCAAAGGCTACTTGAGGGTTCCATGATTCCATGACTCTTCAGCAACCTACCAGTTATCAGTGTTTACGAAGAGAGACCAGGCCGACGGGACAGGTTTTCTAGAAGAGTCCAGCACCTGCGGTAGCTAGCTCTTAAACAAGGCTCATTTTAGGCTTTTTTTTCCGCCCCTCCCAGACAGAGCTCACGACCTCAAGAGAGCACGGGGCACAGGTCGGGCGGGCCACCACCTCCACGAGAGTCCCTGAGTTGCCTGGGCAACGCCGACGTCACCGCGTAGCCTCCTCGGTCCGTCGGCGAGCAGCCCAGCGCAGCTCAACGCGCAGGCGCCTGGTGGGAGCCAATGGGAGCGGCCCGAAGGCGGGCGCCGCTCGGCCCCGCCCCTTTCCGCCGGAGCTCGGGGGCGGGGCGAGCGGGCGGTTGTCGGGGGCTCGGGCAGGGCGCCCCGGTTACGTAGGTTACGCAGGTTACGCGTCCGGCCAGTCCCCCGGGGCCGCCGGGAGCCCGCGCAGACCGCTGAGCCCTCGCTCAGCCGGGCGCCGCGATGGTGCGGGGCCGGGGCTCGACGTGGAGCTGAGGACAGTCGGGCCGACGCGCGAAGCCCTTCCCCGCCGTCGGGCTCGGGGGCTCTCGCCCGCCGGTTCCCAGCCGTCGGGGGCCCGCGTGACCTTCGTGCCCCCGCAGGCCCCGGGCCCCCCGCGGGAATGTTCAAAAATGAGTACCAGGTAACCCGAAACGGCGCTCCGACCTGTCTAGAGCATTCTCTTGGGGGACCTGGGTCGTGTTCAGGGTGGGGACAACGCTCCCACTCCCCATAATTGAGTTTTTTTGTTTTGTTTTTTTTGGGGGGGGGTGAGAAGGAAAAGTACTGGATGAGTGGTCGTGACCACACCCTCCCCCCTCCCCCCCAAAAAAAAAGACAAAAAGGAAAAGATTAAGCAAACGACGGTGTGGGCATAGGATTGGGCTTTTTTTTTTTTTTTTGGTTCCATCTCCAAGCCCCGTTCTTTTCAAAGCGTCTGGAGAGCCTGCGACTCCCGATTGAAATGCAGATCTTGCATTTATATTTATATTTTTGCATTTCAAGCCACAACCAGCGTGGGACCTCCTGGGTCAGAACTCGGAGGGCGGCGCCCATTGACCCCGAGTTCTGTAGCCCGGTGCCTCGGGCGCTCGCTGAGGATGCGCGCGGACGCCTCGGAAGCTCTCCGGGAAAGGAGTGGGTGGGCCCGTGGAAGTGCCTCTGAGCCGAACCAGAAGCGGTTTTGCCCACGTGCTGTTGTTGTTGTTGTTGTCCCCCCCCCCCAAAACTGGGGTCCCAAACACTTGGGGGCTCACTTGTGAAAATGCGGCCCTCGCCCCAGATCCAGGGAGTGAGTGAGGGCATCTGTAACCGCTCCCTCCCGTCGATGCTGATGCGCGAGGATGCCCTGGGGAACCTGCTGGGCCTTCCTCGGTCACCCTGAGGATCCTAGTGTCTCCAAAACAGGGCTTGCTCTTCTCACCTCTCTGGACCCCTCCCTGGTTGGCTTGGCTTTCTTTTCTTTCTTTTTTTTTTTTTTTTTGACCCTAGCCTCCTGCCCTTCCCTCCCTTCTACCTGAGGTCACTTCCTCCGGTTTACCATCTGTTTACTCTAGTAGCCCTGCGATTATTTTCAGCAGTTCCCCCCCCCCCCACACACACACACACCCCATCCCCGTGCTGAAACTAAACTCTCTGTGGCCTCTACGTCTTTATATCAAATGCTACTTGCCTTCTTATGAGTGTCCTCCAAGCAGTCAGCTGTTCTTTCTTCTACTCCCATTTGATGGCCATTAAATGTGTTAGAGCAATTTAAGACAGTTTTTCCTCCCAATTAATATATTTAAGGTATATTGTTACAAGAAAGCATATGGCCGCAGTAGAAAACTTGGAAAACAAGAGAAAGCAGAAGGAAGGAGAGGGGAGGGGGACAAGTATTTCACCAGGTACAAGGACTTTTTGTAAAAAAAAAAAAAAAAAGGCTGCCTCAAATTTAAAATTTTTATTGCTATCCGACCTAACCCCAGAAACTGTAGTACTCTATAGGAACTCTTAACCACACACAGTTTGCACATAATACTGCCCGAGGAAGAAGAAATGTAGTGTCTGAAGTTAAAAGTGATTGTGTTAAAACTCAGAAACAAAAATATCTTTGTATTATTGAGAAGACTTAAAAGCTGGAAATTCTTTACAGAAATCAGGCAGATTTGCTCATGTGCTGCTTGTTATTCAAATAGACTATAAAAGAAACCCATCTTTAGTTTTCATTTCAGATTCTCAATTTCTTGCAATTACTCTTCCTCGGAGATAATCATCTTAATTCCTTTCTTTGATAATTAAAGCTTATGGATATTCAGTAATGTGTTTAGTATTTTTACATAAGCATGGCCCTGCATGTTCTCAGGTTTAGAATAGGGAACACATAGCATGTCTATAGAAATTCTTCTCTATTTTTCTTATATGAATTTTACAGATTTCCAAATTAATTTATATTAAATATATAAAAAGATCTTATTGGAATGCTCAGAATAACAGTAATCTCTATTCATTCCTAAGCTTTTTTATTAACCAGTACCAAAATACTCAATTTGTCTTTTTTTCTTTTTGAATAATTATTGCTGGGACTACTGAGCCCTTACTACATACAAAGTATCGTGCTTGATGGTTTATGTCTACTATCCTAGGAACTCAACAACCCATTTTACAGATGGAGAATCAAGAGTTTAAATAACTTTCAAGGTCAGATAGTTAATAAATATCAAAGCTGATATTGGAGCTTGGGGCAATATGACTGGAAAGCTTGTAGCCACGGATAACATCAGAATTTATTAGCCTAGCTCTCGAGTTTAAACCCTTTAGTCAGAGATCAATAGAATGTTTTGTAAGCATTATTTATACATGGCAAGTAAATGAACCCCACATTGAAAGGTTGTAGGGTTTATACGGCATACTTTAATGTTTATCATTCTTTTAAAAAAAAAAATTCTTTAAACCATATATCCAAGGTGATCCAAATCAGAATAGTTGGGGCTTAAGTACAATCAAGTTATAATGTAGGAGTTATAATAGGGATAATGTTTCCTCTGAGATCTACTTAACAGACAGATGCCTGGAACAGTGGTTACAGACTGTGGTGGATAGTATTTCCTCCTTAGCATTGCCTTTCACTTTAAACATGGCATTTTTGTTTTCCAGGGAGGTGCATTTGTTGAAATCTTTAGCGCTCAGGGCAAAAATCCCGGAGCAAAATGGAAGATCGTTGGCAGTCCATCTGTGATTTGGAAGGTAAATGTTAGAAGTTAGAGCTACCTAAATCCTGGAAAGAAAGAATGAAGGGTTTGATAAGGTTTCAGAACGGTTTTTATTGTTCTTTCAAAGACCATCTTATGACCCTGTTGGCTGCAGCTCTTCCAGAAATCATTCTTCAGTCCTTTCAAGACTTGAGCACATGCATGGCTCGTAGCCCTTCTCTCTGCGGCCAAGTCCTACTGTTATTTTAGGTGACTTCAGTGTTTGTGAGGAAAACCTCTGCTAAGCCTGAGCTGCTCAGTTTCTTGATTTCATCATTGCTAATGACCTCTTCACTTTCCGTCAGCCCCCATCCCACTGTCTTCCCCTTTACCCTTTCTTGGTAAACTGGGGGGCCTCTGAAATGATGAATAAGACCCTCTCCAACCTCGAGCTTCAGTTCTCAAGGCTGCCTGCTCAGTTATTCTCACTATATTTGTTCTTCGACCTAATGGAAACCACTAGGCCATTGGCCTTTCTGCTTCCCTTGTGCTAAGTTTTATTTAGGCATGAATTTTCTCTGTCTTTGCTTCCTCTCCTCTCCAGCCTAGAATCCAGAGTCTGTGATTTCAGTCACTTCTGGGGCAAAACCATGAAGGCTCTTGCTCTTTGTCGTCACAGAGGCCAGCCGTTTCTGAATCCCCAGTCGCCTGTCTTTTCTGAGTGGGGTCCTGTGCCCCTCAGTAACTTTCAGGAAAATATTGATACCATCTCTGATTAATAGCACTATAAATTCAACCCAAACTGCCTGGGAAGTTCTCTTAGTCTTTCAAGTGATGATTTCTCCATTGTCTTCAGATTTTCAATCACCAACTCTCTACTCACCTCCCCAGTCTACAACCAGGACAGGCTCTATTCACTGACACACCAGAAGACCTCACGCCCCATTCCACAGGGAAAACTGTTGCCATCTCATAGAAACTACCTCAGCCTGCACCACCGGACCTAAAAACTTAAATCCATCCCTATCCTTTTCTCTTTCTCTCCTTTTCTATTCAGTCAGGAAAAAAATGCCTTTCTGTGGACCTTGTTCTATGGGTAACTAAAAAAGGCACTGTTAACTGGGTGCTTACTGTATGTCAGGCCCAGTATTAGCATATTACATATATTTATACAGTTGCCTTATGTGATAGGTATGTTATGCCAGTTTTCTGGATGCAAAACTGAGGCCACGGGGAGAGTAAGCAACTTGCTTAAAATAATACAGCTCTTCCTGTGAATGGGAGATCAGTGATGCTGGAAGGGCATAGAGCAGAGAGCATAGTGAAGGCTTCCCCAGGGAGATGACACTGGATCTCTGAGAGCTAACTATGCACTGTGTAGGGCTGGTGGAGACAAGAGTGTTTCAGGCACAGGGAAAAGCCCATATAAATTCCTTTTTCGGGAGGGAGCTTAGAATTTTTAAGAAATTGCAACAAGTCTACTATGGCTAGGATACAGAGAAAAGAGGGAGTGCAAGGGAGGAGGTTGAAGTTTGAAAAACCAAGCAGCTGGACACCTGAATGGCTCAGTGGTTGAGCATCTGCCTTTGGGTCACGTTGTGATCTGGGGTCCTGGGGTGGAGCCCCAAATCAGGCTCCCCACAGGAAGCCTGCTTCTCCCTCTGCCTGTGTCTCTCTCTCACTCTCTCTCTGTGTCTCTTATGAATAAATAAGTAAAATCTTAAAAAAAAGAAAAAGAAAAACCAGGCAGTGACCAGACTAGGTCGGGGTCTATGGACCATGTTGATGATTTGGGTAAGCTGTTGAAAGGTTTTAAGTTTATGCCCTACTAGTGTGTAGATGGAATAAATAATACATTCGGTCTGTGTGTGTTCATTTCAAATACATGAGAGATTCTGTTGTGATGGATATAATGCAGATTTATTTGAGTGTGATTTAATGCTCAGCAACCATTAGTTACAATGCATTTCTTAACATATACAAATGAGGATTGGAAGGATCTGTGAAGTACTGTAATGGGTCTTAATACTCAGGTTGGGAATTTGCTTCAAGATGAAAAAATAACCATTTACATTATCACTTTGAGTCATGGAAATCAGACTGTCACGTATAAAAAGGCCTTTTGTTTCCAGGTTTGGTTTTGTTGTGTTTATGTTTCTCCTACCATAGTTTTTTAGGTCACTTTAGTTGTAACCCTTTAATTAGTACTGATTTTCAGTGGATGATATATAGAACTTCAGGTTAGAAGACTAGTAGGATGAGGCAATGATTAATTCCGTATGAGTCATGGCCAGACACTAAGGAACTTGTGGTACAGATACAAGATTGGTTAGGTGGTTTTGTATACTGTAATGTGGAGTGATGTTCAGCCTGTGCTGTTAGGTAGGAATATGTAGATTAAAGAAGCGGAGGGGTAGCTGAATTCTGGAAACTCTAAATTAGTAACTTGGGAATCCCTGAAACTAGGGAATTTCTTATCATTAGGAGGAAAGAGTTTCTTGATATGATAGAGGATTTGTCAAATGACAAAGTGGGTCTTTGTTCCAGTATGTACGTATAAAGTATGTTCCAGTTCCCAGCTGTTTCCATGGTAGGAGTATCATCAAGGCCTGACTTTTAACTCATTTGAATCTGGGATTTTATTCCTGTGGGTTTGCACCTCCTATTTTATGATAGAAGCCAAATAAAATATGCTTTAATTACCACTGTTTTTTTATATTTGTTCTACAGGAGTTTGATAAAGAAGTTAAAAGTTTTGTATTTGTCCTGGAAGGCAGCAGCCAAACAAACAAAATTCAGTTACCAAGGGAGAATAAGCAAATCCGTAAGTAAGATTTTTAATATTAAAGCTTAGCATTTGCTTCTTAAAGTTATACTTTTAGGTCTACTACACAGACATTAGTTTGACTTTTACTGGTATCTTTCAACTTAAAGTGATAAGTTTGTTTTATACTAGGCTTTATGTATGTATAAATGTTATATAAATATATATTAAATTGGGATGCCTGAGTGGCTTAGGGCATGATCCTGGAGTCCAGGATCAAGTCCTGCATTGGGCTCCTTGTTGGGAGCCTGCTTCTCCCTTGGCCTGTGTCTCTGCCTCTGTCTCTCTCTGTATCCCTCATGAATAAATAAATAAAATCTTAAAAAAAAAATTTTTTTGAATTACCTTTTAAAATATATATATTAAATTATATAGGTATATATAGTCTGCTTCACCACTGATTCAAAATATAGAAGTATTTTTTTTTTTTAGATCTTATTTATTTATATATAGAGAGAGCACACGAGTGAGCTGGAGCAGAGGGAGAGGGAGAGAGAGAACCCTAAAGAGACTCTGCACTGAGTGCAGAACCCAATGTGGGGCTCAATCCCACAACCCAGGAACCATGACCTGGCTGACATCAAGAGTCTGATGCTTAACTGACTGAGCCAGCCAGGCACCCTAAGAAGTATTTTCAAGAAGGTTTAGATTATTTGATAGCCATTGATTATCATAGTAATGGTATTTCTTGAGTAATTACTATGTGCCTATGACTTGTCTAGCATTTCGCATTCATTGACTCTTTTAACCCTGATACCAGTTCTTTTGCAATGAACACATTGAGGTTGGTTCTTCATCAAGAAATCGGATAATTGGGACACCTGGGTAGCCCAGTGGTTGAGTGTCTGCCTTTGGCTCAGGGTGTGATACCAGAGTCCCAGGATCGAGTCTTGCATCAGGCTCTGCATGGAGCCTGCTTCCCCTCTCTCTTCCTTTGTCTCTGCCTCCTGCCTCTCTCTCTCTCTCTCTGTGTCTCTCATGAATAAATAAATAAAATCTTAAAAAAAAAAATCAGATAATTAAGGGTAAACTGTGAAATAAACCCAGAACTTCCTAAATTACAGGATCAAATTTGTAAGAAAAAAGTTGACTAAAATACTGTAGAAGACATTACTCAGTGACACATTAACTTGTATACCTTCAAGAATATTAATATCTAATATATGTAGATACAAATATGTGCTTCAACAAAAGCCCAAAGAGTAGATTTTTCAATTCTTTCTTACTTTGGAAATTAGGATCAGCATTTTAAAGCAGAAGGAACCTTGAGAGAATACCTGAATTTATGATCAGGAGCCCTGTCATTGGCAGAACTGAGGTTAAAATTCAAGGCTGTACCACCAAATTAAGCTTTGAGTAAACTGATGGCAATTTAAGAAATACAATTTTTCAAAATAATCAGATTTCATCAACATTATCCTATGTATTAACTATAGATTTTAGGTAATATATTTTATATAAGCCAGTTATTTCTTATGTTGATCATTTACTTATTTCTTCTTCATTAATTATGAACATTTATTGAACACCTACTGTGTACCAGGTATTATGAAACGACCTGTTCTTAGTACCTGATTTTCTCATTTAATTCAGTTTTCTAAACTTTCTCAGGCTCTGTTTGTCTAATACTTTAAGCTATTAACATGCATACTATAGATTTCTAAGACATAAACAGAGCCATAGAAATTATAGATGGAAGATTAATTTTAAAATGGTTTGCCAGTGTTTCTTTCTAAAATAAGAAACAAAACCTCGAAGAGAAGGGATAATCTTTGTTAAAATCATTTTTATTAATTTACTGCCATTTTAAAATCATGATTTTCTCATAATTCCTGTTTTTTTAAACAATAGTTTTTTTTTTCATTTCCATAAAAATTTATACACTTATACATGAGGTGAACTAAAATGAGTCAGAAATATGTTTGAAACTGTGGGTTATTCTTGTTACAGGAGACGTCCATCTGTTATTAAGGATATTGACTTTGTGAGATGGATACATGTGATTTGCAGGAATATGACTTTGTTCTAAACCAGCATTCTCTCGTTGGCCTATACTTCTATGCAATGCCCTTAGTATCTATGCACGTAATCATGTTATTGATAAAATCAAATCAGTTCTAGTAACCTTTCTCAGTTGGATCTGAGAAAGATTTCTCCTCTACCAACTACTCAGTGACTAAAGAAAAACTCCCTTTTCCTACATTTTATCTAAGATTTTTTTTTAGAAATAAGACAAATTTAATGTATTATAATTACTTTTTAAAAGGAAAAATGATAGTTTTAATTGGAAGAAACAGAAGAATCTTTAATGTATTTCTTATACAATGTCGTGTAATTAAAAATTAATCTGGCTCTTCTGTAGCATGCGTGGTACTGTAACAAATGACACAGTTTATAGAGCCTGTCCTGAATTAATGCCTTTAAGATTAATTATTTGCAATTTTTGATAACAGTACTTTATAGGTATTTTTACTTGTCTGTGTGAAGTTGTTATTCAATTAAATGGCATGTCTTGAGTAGAGAATTGGTTTTCAATTAACATTTCTAAATTTAGTTTAGTTACCATTATGTATTCCTGTTTCAGGAGTAAACATCTACGTTACTTATGCAAACTTGACATTAGGTACCCCATATGTATTTCTCACAATATTAGGTACTTAGGAAAAAAGCTGAATGACGAAAGTATGTTCAACTTTTAATTTTTTTAAAGATTTTATTTACTTATCTGAGAGAGAGATTGAATGAGAGAGAGGGAATACAAGCAGAAGGGCAGAAGGAGAGGGAGAGGCAGATTCCCTCCTGAGCAGGGAGACCAATACAGGACTCTGTCCCAGGACCCCAGGATCATGACCTGAGCCAAAGGCAGATGCTTAGCTGACTGAACCACCCAGGTGCCCCTTAACTTTTTATTTTAAATAGTGATATTTCTGTATTATATTTGAGCATCTCTAAATGTCAGTTTTGTTTGTATTTTACTTAACGTCTACTCAAATAAAGGAAAATGTGATATTGATGATCAGATTGTATACTTCTCTGGTGCAGGAATCCACTTTGAACCCCTAACTTAGTATATCATATGTAGTTGGTGTTTAAGAAGTTTGTTAAATTTGCCCCATTAAGAAACTATAACAATGGGGTTATAATTTCTAATTGTAACCAGTTTGCCTTCATGACCACAATTAGCCAACTAAAATCCATGCTGCTCTTCATCCTGGATCGTGCTATGGAGTTGCTCACATGAGATGCAACATTGTCACACATGAGCCTCTTTCATTTAGATTGTCTGCCTCAGGACTTTCAATCTGAGGCTCTTATTTGAAACCATTGTTTTCTCTGCCAATGGCATCTGAATTTTATGGTGTGTCTCTTGGGATCAGCATCCCTGAAACCTTGTGTTTATCTAAGTTTCAGATGCTCTGGAGAATGACATCATTTTTATCGGATTCCTCCCAAAATTTCCCCCACTCCCACTTTGGTATTGGTTTTAAAATAAATGTCACCATGACTTGCTCTGTTTAAAACCCTTCAATGGGGCAGCCCCAGTGGCTCAGCGGTTTAGTGCCGCCTTCAGTCCAGGGCTGATCCTGGAGACCTGGGATCGAGTCCCATGTCAGGCATCCTGCTGGAGCCTGCTTCTCCCTCTGCCTGTGTCTCTGCCTCTCTCTCTCTCTCTCTCTCTCTTTCTGTGTCTCTCATGAATAAATAAATAAAATCTTTTAAAATAAATAAATAAAACCCTTCAATGGCCTTGACCTCACCACTTTACTGATAATACTCTTGTCAGGGTCGCTAGTGATTTCTGTATTCCTGAATCCAATGGCTTGTTTTCAGCCCTCATCTTGCTTGACCTTATTGGCAGCATTTGACAAAGTTGACACCATCTTCCTTGGTATATTTTCTTCACTCCTCTTCTAGGATTCCCATCCTCTGAGTTTCTTTTCTACTTCACTGGTCTTCCTTTTCTAGTTTCCTTTCATAATATTCCTCTCTCCAACCCAGTTGGCTATTGCAGTGCCTGTAGACCTGACCCTTGACACTATCTATCTGTATTTAGTCCTTAGGTTATCATTGCTAGTCTCATGCTTTTAAATACCATCTCTGTCTTACTCCAGCCTGCATTTATTTCCAAGTCAGACTTCTCTCTCAGACTCCAGTCTTGTATTTTCAGTTGCTTATATGACATTTCTATTTGGACAGCTTTACCCCAGAAATTACTCCTACTGCTACAGACAGCCACATCGCCCTTGTTAGCAACTTGTCTTTTCAGTAGCTCAGAAAAGAGACTTCAGTTGGTTCAATTTTTCTTCTCTTCATTCAGTCCATCAGGAAAACCTTGTTGGTTCTTCAGCTTACATTTTGAGTCTGATGCCAACTTCTTGTCACTTCCAATGCCACTAAACCTTATACTTGGAGCATCTCATGCATTCATCTTCTCATTGCCCCCTACCCGTGTTTTTTTTACTTGCCTCCCTACAGTTTCGGCTGGGGCAATACTTTCAAATGTAAAGCTCTCTGCTACTAGAAATGCCCCATCCTCTGAGTGAAAACCAGAGATCTGTAGGACCCTGAAGTATCTGGTGCCCTCTGAACTTTCTGACCTTGTCTCCTGTTACTCTTGCTGTTGTTCACTCTGCTGTGACTGTACAGGTGTCCTTGCAGTTTGCAAACACAGCATAGACCTATCACCTTCATGCCTGTGTGCAAGCTGGTAACTGGCTGCCTGGAGTTGTCTTTTCCCAAATAGCTGTATGGCTCATCATCTCTCCTTTTTTAGGTCCTTACTACAGTGCCATCTTCTCCATGACAGCCCACCCTGCCCTGTAATTTATAGCCCTCCCACATTCTTGGTCCCTTTTTCCTTTCTCTACTTTTCCCTATAGTCCTTAACATTTAACATGCTATTTCTTTCTTAGGGTTTTGTTTTTATTGTTTTTCTCACTGTTGCCAGAGGTAAGCACCCCCAGCATAGAAAATTAGTCTATTTTGTTCGCCTAGAATAGTGCCTAACACATGGTAAACATTCAGTAAATCTCTGTAGAATAAATTAACAAATATATGAATGGATTCCCATTGATCTTAGGATGACATATATCCTTCATGGCCCTGAGTAATTGAGATCCTAGCTATTTGCCAGAATTCCCTCCTGCTGCTTTTCCCTTTCTATCAGCCCTTTGTATCTTCAGATTCATCCACTCTCATGATTTTTCTCATCACATCATGGAGTATTCCCTCTCCTTAGGATATTCCTTCATCTCCCTCACTCACTTAACCCCTGATCTTTCTTCCCAGCTGAATTCCAGTATTATTTCTGCCAGAAAACCTTCACTGATCATCCTCTTCCCTCCAGTGACCCAGGATTTTATACTTTCATTGCACCCTGACCTTCTTCCTGGAACTAGAATATAAGTCCCAAGAGAGTAGAGACAATGCCTGTCTTACTCACTACAAAAACATTTTCACATTGAGTATAGTATGTAGTAGATGCTCAATAAGTCTTTTCTGAATGATAGATCCAATTTAACCCATACAAATAATCCTATGAGGTATATATCTAATTTGTTAGCTTTTTACACATGAAGTTAAAAGAGCCCAGAGAGGTCTTATGATTTTCCCGAGAAATATAGAATGACCCAAATTAGAAATATAACTGTTTCCTGCCTTATGGGTTGAAGTGGGAGAGGTGCCCCTGAGTGAGTTGTTCACACCAGGAATCAGGAAGTCGCTTCAGTCTACCTTAGCAGGGTACTTGTAAAGGATGACTGTAATTGTGTTCTTGTCTCAAACCCTTGGATGACAAAAAACACACTTGTGAGATGTGCATGAGGTATACAACTGTCACTGGCTCTAATGAAACAACTGTAAAACCACTGTTTAAAAACCTGATGGTGTTTTACCAGTCCTCTGTGTTGTAAAATATTTAAAGGAAAAAGAGGCCTATCCTCTTAAAAATAGAGGTAGCTTATCTCAGCAGAGAACAGATTACGAAACTGCAGAAACCTGCATGTTTCAGTAAAAAGACTAAATTTTTATGAATTTTATATACTTGATGGGCATTTTTTTTACAAATAGTTAACATTCAGCATTATTTAGTGATTTTCGACATAATGTAGACATGAAGAGTCATTTTAAATTTACTAGGCCACTGGAAAAAAATATTGCTATAGAGTTTATTTAGCATTTCTGACACACAGGATCAGTGTGTGTCAAATATTATTAAAGTGCTTTTTTTCTTTGTCAGATCATCACCATATGGTATTGTCATACTTCTTTTAATCTTAGGAGTGAAGCCTTTTGGAAACTAGGGCTTCTATATGTGAGAAAGTTGAATTACAGAGTTTTCTTTTTTTGAGGGCAGGTGTCTTTCATATCTAAAAATGTTCATAGGAAAATGCCCTACATGTGTAGTGTGGCTCATTGTGTTTGAAGAGAATAGTGCTGATTCAGTGAGTCTTGTGACACAACTTAGGGACCTTTGTAAAGACAGATTTCATTTATCCAGTGCTCTCTCAGCTCTATATGCAGAGGCCATTGTGCAATGGAAAAGTGCCACAGGGCCCATCAACAGAAGATGCCAGAGAGAGATTGATTAATGATGATTTATTTAAGTTGGCCTAATTTTGGTATCTTGCTTTTGTTTTGTAGTCCAGAACTCAGGTTGCTTTGTTGGCTTTTCCCATAAATATGGTAAAATCCAGTTCTATAGTCAAATTTCCAAAGTCAGAGCCTGTTATCCCTTATTCCCATTATATTCCTACTCTATGGATAGCTCTCAGGAGCAGTTTGTAAGCTTAGCATTATAAATAAAAGTTATACTTGATGTTTGATTTAAAAGATATTAAACAGATTTGACCAAATATGTTTATTTTTTAGAATCTAAATTTCAGTTAAAGTATGGGAACTGTATAAATTGTTCAGGAATGTTGCAAAAAAGTTTACCAAAGGAATTATAAACCAGAAGGTATGTGGAGATTCTCCAAACATTTATTGTTAAAAATAAGCAAACCAACAAACATGTATTGTTACTTTGAAATACTTAAATTTGTTAAGCCTACTGAGTTGGAATAAATAGAAAATAATATGCATTTTAGACTAGTTGCCTTCTTTTTTCCAAGTGTTTCCTTGTACTGTTAGATTTGTAGGAGAGGTTCACAGAAAAGTCAGGACATTTCTGTTTCCTATGGAAGTCCTACATGAGGAAGTTCCTAAAAGGCATATTTTAGGAGGAAGTGATTCTAAAACATCGATTAGGAGCATCATAATTGAGAAATCAAGCAAAAGTTCAAAACCTAAGAGAAAAGGAATTAAGTGAAAGGGTCTGAAGAGGTAATATAAAATCAATTGATTTTTGAAACAGTTGTAGACTTCAGCTATCAAAAATGCCATAGAGGTTGGTTTTTCTTCAAATATTTTTAATTCAAATGAAGCTGGTAGTGAGGAATAAAAGTGATCAGTTTGTAGTTTGTGAGCACTGAATTAATTAAAAGTATGTTAAATTAACAAAAGGCATTATAAATGAATATATGTTCCTGCATCCATCTCCCTGTGGACACATTTAAAACCATATGAACTAGCTATGGTTCATCAAACCTTCAATTGTAGTTGTCATAATTAGAATTGTTTTTCTTGAACTATAGTTTTTTATTAATTTGTTTAGTACACTTAAAACTGTCAGTGGATAGAAATAATTGCCACATGCTTTTATGGCTGCCTTAATGGGAATCTGTAGTACAATTTTAAATGTTTCTATTGAATGCAGTCCTATGTATACATTGCAACCCAATAAAAATAGTAAAAAATTATTATTTTTTAAATTTTCATAAAAATTTCACCAAACCTACAGATGGGACCTTAAAAGACAACATTTTTTTTTTTTTACATTTTTTTATTAGAGTTTGATTTGTCTTTCATCAAGTTTTTTGCTTTTATAATGAAGTTGTAAGTCACAGTAATGCTATTATAGTTCTACTATATTATTGAAATGTGAAAAGCTGAAAAGCTTCTGGTTGTTGATGGTGTGATTGTGTTTGTTTACATGCACGTATAAATGGTTCAGACATACAAATGTATACTTTCCCCCTCTCATTCTAGTTGGACTGATCCAGAGGTTTCTTGTACTTCAGATTTACATACCCCTGGGACAAGACTTCTCCACTGAATTGCTGTAAGATATACAGAACTTCTTTCAATGTTTTTTTGTGTATTAGACATTTGATCAATTGAAGCAGTATGGACAGTCATTAATTACAAGTGACAGATTTTGCATTAAAGAGCAGTGACTTATCAAGTTGACATGAAGTAATTAAACTAATTTAATCGTATTTCTCAGATATCATTATAGTCTGGCATTTCCCTAGGGGAAAAAGGCAAATTTCATCCGTTTAAGAAAATATCAAAGGATTATGAATTTGATAATAAACAGCCTATAACATGCAGAAACAAATAATCCAAAAGTTTGAGATTTCGGTTCAAATGAGGGGTAATTTTGTACTCCCTCCTATCGAAAACCATGCTTGGATTAAAATTGATCTCAAAATATCTCATTTTAAAGTTGTTTAGTTTAGAAATATTGGTTGACATCTGAATGGCTTGGAATATATTTGTTTTAAATAGCCTTGCTATGAACAGATTGTTTAGCAAAAATGAGAATATACAACTTTAATTCAGTTGAGCTGTCTGTTGTCTGAGATGATTGTGAGAATGAAAATAACATTTGATTTATGCATCATATAAAATAGAATATTGCTTAAGATTTTATTAATACATTTGCACTTTTAATAAAACATCAGATTTAAGGTATGCTGTTTTCTCACTTTTCTTTGTAATTAATAGCTGTCCAGGGCCTAAGCTCAGTCTTTTATTTTCCCTGCTGGAATAAATGACTTTACCTACTAATGAAGGTAATTTTTTACTAGTTGCATTGGTGCAAACTGAGGGGAAAGAAGAGCTTTCTTAATAAAATGAGAATAACATAAATTTGAGGTTATTTATTTGTCTTTGTGCACATTAAATTATTAATGGTTTGTGTTATGTTGGAAAAATATAAATTTTAGATAATAATATACAATATTGTTTTCTTGACTGATGAAAGACGGATGGAACAATTTATACCTTCGTTTTATTCAACTTTAAACCTTAGTAAACTTCGGAGATTTTCTATTGTCATCCACCATGGTTACCATAATTCTTTATAATAGTTCTTAGAATAACAGCACCAAAACACTATTTGATGCTCTTATGTGTCTTCCCCTGGTTCTGCAGATAAAGCATTTTCAAGACTCTAAAGGCATTCTAAAGGTACAGAGAATACCACATAAAGCCTTATTTCCAGGGTAGGGGAAAGTGATTTCCTACCAAATGGAAGGAGGCAAACTGTGTTTTATTTTTAAGCTTATTAAGTTCCTTATATAGAAATCTAGTGCAGTGCCTTTTTCTCTTCTGATATCTTTCACCTGTGCTTTTCAGAGTGTTCAGAAGTAGTGGTAGGGGCACTGGTAGTTGGCCTTCTGATCAAAGATGTGCAAGATGCTTGGCTAAACCTTGGAGCAGAGTCTTACTGATGAGCATTCTTTGCCTATGCAAAAATAATCTTTATTTGTGCCCCACCAATACTTGAGCTTATTACCATAGGCTTGGCAATGTACTGTTTTAACTATGTTAATGGTATCTAAGGCTTTAATGATTGAGAAATGGACAGGTATGTTAGGTTTCACTTAGTCTCAGCAAGAGAGCAGCTGATACAGGTAAGCCTGACTACACCTTGATTACCCAATTATTAATGAACGTTCTTGGCCGACTTAGGGATGGGAAAACATTTTAATGGCTGATGAGTTTATTAATTAGATTATTTTTTTAAGATTTTATTTATTTATTCATGAGAGACACACAGAGAGAGAGAAGCAGAGACCCAGGCAGAGAGAGAAGCAGGCTCCATGCAGGGAGCCTGACATGGGGCTTGATCACAGGACTCCAGGATCATGCCCTGGGCTGAAGGTGGCGCTAAACCGCTGAGCCACCCGGCCTTCCCTGTTTATTAGATTTTTAATTCATCTGTCTATCATCATAGATTCTCTTCTCATATCTGCATGGACAAGCATTTGGGTTTTTCAAACGGCTTTGGTTTTAACAAAATAAATGTCTTATGGACAAAAGGTCAAAATTATTAAATAACATGGGAAAGATGGAAAGACATTCCCTGTCCTGACCTTATGAATATATTAGGTTATAAGGAAATACATTAACTCTGCATTTGAATTTGTTGCTAATAGATAATCAATATTTTGCCATTTTAGAAAGTAATGACAGAGACCATATTTTTATAAGAAAGTAGAATGATGAGTATAGACTAACTACAGCTTTTTTTTTTTTCCTTAAATGAAAGGGCTTCCTTTCAGCACCCTTAGTGTTTTACTGTGTTTCTAGCAGCATAGCTCCAGGCTATTTTAAATAATATATTTCTCTAACAAGCTTGAAAAGCCATATAGCAGAAAGATATCTGGCTTCTAAAATTTTCCATTGTCAGGATGGGAGAGGCATTTTGTTTCACAAAGATACATTTATACATCAAGAGGTTTTCTTAAGTGGAGTCTTACCAGCTGGATTGTGGATGTAATTGCCATTTCTTCAATATCATCCTGGGTGTCTCATGTCCCTTAGATGGTGATACTGTTTATGGAGAGATCATGCATTTGTGGGCTAGTGGTTGCCTTAGAACCAGCAAGAGCTCTGCTTGAGTAATCACTCGTTCAGTTGGTTCATAAATTACTGAATCCCTATTCCTATCAGGCTGCGTGTTAGGGGTATACTTTTTCCTACCCCTTCTTCTATGCTCCTAGCCCTAGACTGCCATCACCTTGTCCCTCATCTGCTGTTGAGCATCCACATGGATTTCCCAGATTCTTCTGCCTTTTTTTCAGCTTAGTCTCCACACTGCAGCTAGCATGATCTTTCTAAAAACCAACTGGAATTCCCATTGTACTGAGCATAAGCTCTCTAACGTTCTTCATGGTCATGTGTGTTCTGGTCCTTCACCTCTCACTTCTCATCTTATACCTCTCTGCTCTGAGCTCATCATTTGTCAGCCAGACTGGTGCCTGGCTGGCCATCCTTGCTTTCCCTTCCTCACACACTAAGGTGAAAGGTCTTTTCTTAGGATAATGTGCACAAGTGGTTTCTATACCCATTTCTTTGCCTTGCTAACTCCTACTCAGTCTTCTCATCTCCATTTGTATGTCTCTTCTTCAGAAAGGCTTTTTGGATTTTGCCCCACTAAATGAGTTTCATCTTGTATACTCTTTTCTAGCACTCTGTTCTTTTTTCCTTCTTTACAACTATACCAGTTTGTAATTCTATACTTACTTGATTATCTTTTGTGGTAGATTTTGAGTTCCATGAGGACAGGGACCCATGTGTTCTACTCAGCATGATATGTCAGGACCTAACAATGCCTGGCACAAAAGCTCTGAAATCTGGATGAGTGGGCAGTGGGGCCTAATGGACTCAAATGAATGAACAGGACCCAGTCCCTGTCCTCAAAAGAGTTTATTCTTAAGGTGAAAGATAGTTAAAAGGCAATTTAAATTTATCTTGATAAATGTTACTATGACATAGGAGCAGGACCTGCAGGTAACATGTGAAGTTGTAAGGGATAAGTAAGAGCATAATCTTGGACCTGGACAGATCCAGTTTCAAGTCCTGCTTTACATCTGTGTGCCTTTGGGCAAATTACTTAACTCTCCTCAGCTGTGGAGTGAGACTAAGATTATTTACTTCACAGGTGTATCATAAGAATGCAGTGAGAAAATTAACAGGAAGTAATAATGGCTCACATTTAATAAGCACTTGCTATATACTGGACATTGTCCCAATCACTTTGTTTTAGCTGGATTAATTCTCAGAATGAACCTCTCTGGTAGTCATAATTATTGCCTCTGTTTTACCATTAAGGAGATGGAAGTCTGGAAAGGTTAAGGAATTTGCCACAAGTTATAGACCTACTAACTCTTAGAGCCAGAATTCAAGCTTACGGTCTAAATGTGGAACCTCTGCTCTGCATCACCATGCCATGCTGTTACACTTGAAAATACTATTTTTCTATACTACTATGCATATGGACATATGTAGTAGGGATATTTTATTTGAATCCTGTGTAAGATGACAGTGCTCAGCCTTCTCTGTCTTCCATAGGGGCTTAGTGTAATACAGTGTTCTTATTAGAGCTCCAGGAATGAAAGGTCTTTAATTCTGAGATGTTCTTCTTTCTTCAGAGCTTCATAACCTGACCAGCAAGTATCCAAACACATTACATTTTGGGTGCAGAGAAAAGGGATTGTTTACTTTACTAATGCATAGTGTCTTAGCAATAAAGTTAACAGTTCTTTCTGATTGTACTTTTGGTATCAATCCACAAAATAAAATCTCCTACCTTACTTTTTAAAAATCAGCTCTTCATTCTGACTTGCTTATTTCCCAGCATTAGTTGCAGTTTTCATTTCCAAAGTAAGTTAGTGTACCTGTATCTCACTATTTGACCTGAAGTTAAGTGATTTGATAAACAGATTTTTAAGAATTTTTTCCTTTTGTGATCTCTTCCGGACATGGTGATAGGAAGCCAGTGGCTTCCCTGTGTGGGTTGTCAGGTGTTTCAGAGCCTGGGGGCAGACATCTGGTGCATGGGAGGAACACCATGAGCCTGAGCTCTTGGAAAAGAACCGACTGCATCCTGAAATAGAAATCCATTTTGCTATATCTGATGCTGCCAATCACACGAAATGATTTTGGAATATTACATTTTTTGACAGGAATTGCTTTCATTTTACTGAATATTGTTGAGCTGCATTAATTCCTTTCTTCTGATTTTGTCATTATCTCGATGAATTCTGAGAGACATTTTGTACTGCCAATGCCTCTAGTGAATTGACATTATTTTTCTCATTTTCACTGATCTCAACCAGTGCTTTTTCAGGATATGGAATGAAAGCACTCTGAAGCTGGCAGTGGACATCATGTGCTATTTGGAGAGGTTGAGGAGGCTTAGCCTGCAGGTCCTGGAAAATAGTATTGCCAGAAGGGTTCACATTTTGCACCTTTAGCTATTTGGAGTACTACTTTCATTTGGAATCTCATAAGGTAAATTTTTAAAGAAAAGAGAGAGAGACCCCTGAAAGGGTCCCCAGTCCTTTCAAATTTTAACTGATCCTTTGTGATGTCCTTATTGCAGTATTCTGATTTTGAATTTATATTTGAGTAGAATTTAATGATTTTAACCTAAAATTCCATCTAAGATTTATGATACTCATTCCAGAATTTTTCTCTTATCCTTTTGCTCTATCCCCAAGTTTGCTCTATCCCCTTTATGCCAGGCACTCTCAATTTCCTCTTCAGTAAATGGTAACGTGAGTTTTTTTTTTCCTTTTGTTTTAATTGTCAGAGTCAATTGGTGATGTTGGGTTTTTTCTCCAAGAAATTTTAGAAGATTTAGGTCCATGTGGATCTTAAAGCTTTCTCTTCCATCTCTGTAAAATGGAGAATTGAAACATACTCATCCCACAAACAAAGCTTTAGCCTCAAGGTAATTTAATAAAAAGTTTTCCCTGTATCACCTTTTCTGTATTGTTGCTAGTGAGCTGGACAAAGAGGTCAGAAGAGAAGTTTAATAGAAGTTTCAGGCCCTTCTACCCTATTGAATTTTGCTCCTGTCTCTTCCTGAGTAACATTGGAGACTGTAGACTCCTTTTTTTTTTTTTTTTTATTTTTATGATAGTCACAGAGAGAGAGAGAGAGAGAGAGGCAGAGACATAGGCAGAGGGAGAAGCAGGCTCCATGCACTGGGAGCCTGATGTGGGATTCGATCCTGGGTCTCCAGGATCGCGCCCTGGGCCAAAGGCAGGCGCCAAACCGCTGCGCCACCCAGGGATCCCCTGTAGACTCCTTTGAAACTTTATACCAAGTTAAGGGACTATGGCCTCACAGCTGCAGAGATGCTCTTTTCACATGTCGTTGGCCTTCTTCAGCTACCAGAGGCGAGGGAATACCTAAATTTGATATCTTTACATCAGAATGACATTGGCGAGAGCTTCTGAGATTGTGTCCATTTAACTGAGCATAACTCTTCCTGTGGAAAATTTATGTTCTTACCTCTTGTGGTCATTTTGATGCTTTTCTTTAAAGGAAATAGTGGTTGCTATGTAGCTCTTAAGTGATTTGTAAAAAAGATGTTATCCAAGAGCTAATAAGTCAGTCTTCTATTATCCAATAAAATATCTTATGTCACCAAGTGAATACCTCTCTAAACTATGTGTTTAGCCCAGGGGGGAAATGGCCAGCACTTGCTCTGTTTTAAACTAGCAAGAGCATTGTGTACAGAAGTGGTCATGACATTGCAAGTTTCATTAATATTTTGAATGTATCTCATGGCTGATTCCAACTTCTATTTTTTCTTTTTAAAATCATCAGTATTTAAATCTCATTATTTTAATTATATCCAATTAAATGTACTTGCATAATCAGTATATTTTGTTACATGCATTAGTAAGGAGAGTACTTTAAGATGCTTTGCATACTGTCTTTCATAATATATTAAATTTGCATGCCTTAAAATAGGTTTTGTGTAGAAGATTTAGATAATACATGCAGTAGGTATATAAATCAGATGCCATATTCTTTATCTATTAAATAAATGTTTTTTGGGAAATCTTTTCTTTCTGGTTGTTAGTTTGGTTCATTTTACTTTTCTAAATTATCTTGACAGTACTCTTTAGATAACCTAGATACATTCAAAGAGCTAAAACACAATAGTAGCAAGAGAAAATGAGAAAGAGAAAATGGCACATATGCAAATATTTGGAATTATTCTTACTCTATAAAATCATAATTTGTTAGAGCACTGTGCAGTTAAATTATTGCACCAAACACCATCAGAGCATAAGTCAGAGTCCTGTGATGGGTCATCTTGCAGCTTGGGAGTCACTGGCTTTGCAGAATCTTAGCTTGAATAACCTGGGTGAGATGCTGAGCCCTCTGTGTGTCACAGCCTTATCTGTACAATGGAGGTGATATTTATACCTGTTTATTGAGTGATTATAAAGATTAAGTTCACAATGCCATAATTTTTACATCTTTAAATAAGTGCCAGGATGTTTAATTTTTAGATTAATTTAGATTATAAAGCATTTTTTAAAAATATTTTATTTTGTTTATGTATTTGAGAGAGAGAGAGAGAAAGAACAAGCACAGGGAGGGGCGGAGGACAATGGAGAAGCAGGCTCTGAGCAGGGAGCCTTGCATGGAGCTTGATCCCAGGATGTTGGGATCATAACCAGAACCAAAGGCAGATGATTAACAACTGAGCCAACCAGGCACCACTGTTCTCAAACATTTTGAGACAAGTCGGCATGTCTGTTTGCCCTGTGAAGTTTTTATGGTACTCATCCCTGAGGAGAGGTGGGAGAGCACCTTTTCTGGACTACTGACTCATGCAAGTTCTCCATCTGGAAGAAAGTGATCATAAACCTGGGAAGAAGTGACTCCCATCCATTGATTATGGATGCTAGTGATTTATTTAAAAGATGACTATAAGAATTCCCAGCTTCAGAGCATTGATTTGAAGGGACTTACAGGTGACCAGGCCAAGTGTAGAACCACAGATAGATAGGAAGGTTCATCTGTGAATAAACAGGCACTAGGAAAAATAAAGCATGTAATTTCCAGTGCTTAAAGTATAAGAGGTTTATAAACAGCCTTTGCTGTTTACTGCTGTTCATGTTCTCCTTCACTAACAGGGACGATTAAAGATGACTCATAACAAATCATGTATCTTCCAAATGCTCTTACTTCTTTAATTTGGCAGAGTTGGAAAAATAGGTTTCTTCAATGTCATTGATATAAAGCTCACTTTTTATTGTCAGGAGAAATGTTTCTTCTGGTTTGGTTCTCCTCCCCTCTCACTGTATTTTTTTTTTTTTTTTAAGATTTATTTATTTGGGAGAGAGACAGCATGAATGGGGTGAGGGGCAAAGGGAGAGGGAAAGGGAGAGAATCTAAAGCAGACTTGGTGCTGGTGCTGAGCATGGAGCCTGATATGAGGCTCGATCTCACAACTCTGAGATCATGGCCTGAGCCAAAAGCAAGAGTCAAATGCTTAACTGACTGAGCCACCCAGGCACCCACCTCTCACTGTATTCTATTTTTATTCTGGCACTTAATTATTTCAGTTATTCAAAGTAAAATAATTTTAAATATCTACAAGATATAATATAATGTGTATTTTATGGGACTCCTGTAATCCCCATTATAAAATTTATAATAATTTAGGAATTTTTATTAATAGAGCACTTTAGAACTTTTTAATATGGAAGAAAAATTGCTTGTTAGCAATTAAAATATGTCCTGAAACTTTATGAAGTCATTTGGCTTTGATTAAGTCATCCAGTAATAATTACAAACAGTAATAATTACAAATTACACCCCAGTGGGGTGGGCTGGTATCTCTAGCATCTCTGATTTTTATAATTTTTTCCCCTTAAATTACAGAGTTTCTTACTTGGACATACAAGTAGAGTCTTTTTTTGGACTTACAGAAATAACTCTGGTAGATTGAAATATATATAGTAAATCACAAATGTGTCTTACAATAGCACTTACACGTAAGTGTGCTATGGCACTTATCACATAATGGTCTTACTATTTATATATCACTACAACCAAACCTGTACCCTGACTAGGCCATGAGATCTTTAGGGACTAATGCATTTGAATCTCAATGGAGTGATCATCAAACTTTGAATTATTAAGTCCCATTTGAAAAGAAATTGCCCAGGTATTACAATGGGCAGCCACAGACTTTATTGGACTTTCAGTTGTTCACAGAGATCTAGCATAGTACCTGGCATGTAGCACATACTTGGTAAATGTTCATTTCCTGGGACACCTGGGTGGCTCAGTGGTTGAGCATCTGCCTTTGGGTCAGGGTATGATCCTGGAGTCCCAGGATTGAGTCCCACATCGGGGCTCCTTACATGGAGCTTGCATCTCCTCCCTGTGCCTCTCTCTCTGCCTCTCTCTGTGTCTCTCATGAATAAATAAAATCTTTTTTTAAAAAATGTTCATTTCCTTTTTTCAGCAGTTTCAGATTCCTTGCATTGTTAAACTCCTTTAAGCTGGTTGCAGTTTGTGGTGTGGTATACTTCTTTTGGGAGAAGAAGGTGATATAGGTGCTTTAAAATTGGTAAGATAGTGATACTTCCGTTTAGAATTTCCATTCATAGAAATGAAGTTTGGGAGGTATCTGGAAAGAACATACTAAATTATCTGATGTGCTGATTTTTATACAGTTGCCAGTCACTTTTGTTTCTTCAAACAGAATAGTCTGTTCTCCCTTCTTTTCAATATATACATTTTGGGATGATAATGTTTATATGTTTTATATGAACAGATGATGCTACTTCTCCCTCAAAAGGTTGAAATCCACTGATGGGGTTTGACCTTCTCTTTAAAACTGAATAGTGTAGGGGATCCCTGGGTGGCGCAGCGGTTTGGCGCCTGCCTTTGGCCCAGGGCGCGATCCTGGAGACCCGGGATCGAGTCCCACATCGGGCTCCCGGTGCATGGAGCCTGCTTCTCCCTCTGCCTGTGTCTCTGCCTCTCTCTCTCTCTCTCTCTGTGACTATCATAAATAAATAAAAATTTAAAAAAAAAAAAAACTGAATAGTGTAATACATAGGCAAATAAAACTCACATTGAAAGTTTCAACTACATTTAAGTCTTCTGTTGCCAGGAACTCTTAACATTTGCTGTTACTTTTTAAATGATCAATATTTGAACTTTTAAGTTTTTGCTTTTGGTCTTACACAGCCTAGATCCATGAAACCATCAGATTTGCCCCAATCTAAGCTCCTTTATCCAAATGCCCTACAGAATTGGTTGTCACTGGGCACCCTTGGTCTTTCTCAGTCTGACAGACACCTCTCCTTCCATGACCCATTCCACTCCTTCCCCTTGCCATAGACACTCTGGTTGCTGAATATCCACATAGCTCTTATGCCTCTGACTTAAATTGTCATCCAACCTGATCCTCTCTCTTCAGTTTTTGAAACTCTAATCACTCTTTAAAGCCAAACCCAAATATGTATATGCTCTGTACATCCTCCTCCTGTTCTCCAATTGCAACCACTTTGAAAACGAAGTTCTTTCTTTTTTTTTTAATATTTTATTTATGTATTCATGAAAGACAGAGAGAGAGAGAGAGAGAGGCAGAGACACAGGCAGAAGGAGAAGCAGGCTCCATGCAGGGAGCCCGACATGGGACTCAATCCTGGGTCTCCAGAATCACACCCTGGGCTGAAGGCAAGCGCTGAACAGCTGAGCTACCCGGGCTGCCCAAAAACGAAACTATTTCTTCAAGTACTTTGGACTCTGAGTTGTAGAAAGCTAATTCTCAGCACTCCCATACTTGTGTATATGATCCCTTTGGGAGTAAGAACAACTTATTCATCATTGTTATCATCAGAGCACTTAGAAGAATTCTGAGTGCATTGGTGAGTCCTCAGTAACACTTGTTATATTGTATTATACTGAAATGTGTTGATATATGGGTGATTCTTGGATTAGAAAAAGTAGAAAAAGAAATGAGAATTAGAATAAAAAACAGGTGAACATGATTTAAGAAAGTATCCAACTTTCATCTTCTCAATACTTAGTTCCTGGAAAACTACTAACCAAGCCTTAATTTAACCTTTAATTTGCTGTACCAAGTATAAACTGCATTTCTCTTAGCTACACCTCTACTGGCAGGATAGTAACTATTTCAAAGAATGAGAAAAGGCAGAATAATTTAGGTAAGGAGAAATAAATTCTCTTGAGTTTTCTCAAAATGATTCTGTGGGTAGGAGTATGTGCAAGTAAATGTTGTTCTCAAGGCTGGGTTAAAGCTAAGGAACATCACACTTGGCTATTCCATGAAAACTCTGATTATAAGCCCATATCAGAATTCCCAGAGAATTTTAATTAATACCAAGCAGTCTGCCTTTTTATATTGGAACACATTAGTGATCTTATGTTTTATATCTCTTTCAGACTTAAAACGCTATTATAATAAACTGAAACAATGACAGTGATATGAAATTCTCGGTATAATTGGAGGTTGGTTATGTTTGTTAGAAATAAATAGGAACAGGGATCCCTGGGTGGCTCAGAGGTTTAGCGCCTGCCTTAGGCCCAGGGCGTGATCCTGGAGACCCGGGATCGAGTCCCACATCAGGCTCCCTGCATGGAGCCTGCTTCTCCCTCTGCCTGTGTCTCTGCCTTTCTCTCTCTCTCTGTGTCTCTCATGAATAAATTTAAAAAAAAAATCTTTAGAAATAAATAGGAACAGCTGTTCTATTTCCTATACATAGGTATTACCATCCCTTTTTTTCCCTAAGGTTAAATGCCACTAATTTATAACTTGGAAAATAAATTATTTAAAACCATATATGATTATTGCTATACCATAAACATAGTAATTTGTAATAAAATGTACAAATTCACTGTATTTTAGAAATCGATATGTTAGCAGAAGCTTCTAAAACATTTTAAAAGTTCAGTTCTCTATTATTTTAGGGAATCTACAAATCTTATCCAACTCCTATTTTTTATAGAAAAAAAAAAAACCTAAGACTCAGGAAAAGGATATGACATTTTTCAAGACACAAAGTTTCTTAGAGGCAAAGGCAATACTAAATCCAGAACTCCTGACTCTCTAGCATCTTTGCTTGACATCTTTGCTGCCTTTTAGTGCTTGTATTGGAAAAAGGTAAAGATGTAGTATGATTTTATAATCATGGTTTCTGACACTTGGAAAGCAAAGTTATTTCTGCAAGTACTTTGGATTCTCAGTTGTAGAAAGTTAATTCTGTTACTGTAATCCAGATTTCTGTTCCTCCCCAACCCTTGTCCTGTACAAACAACCAGAAATCAGTTTAATTCTATGTTTGGGTCAGGATTAGCAAGGTTAAAAAAAACCCAAAAATCTACATCTTTTAAGGATCATTTGGTTGTTAGGGACATTACTTTATTTAAATTATATCAGGTAAAAAGAGAAGTATTAGAAGAACATGCAAAAATCTTATGGATCCCAACTGCACACAAGTTGATACAGGTTTCTTTAGAGTTGAAAGTTGTCAGTAATTGCTCTTTCTCTGGCAGCTACTCTCTCATCTCTTACCCTGTTAGTCCACTCTGTTCTGTTTGATCCTGCAGACTGACTTTCTCTGATTGCTTGCCATTGTGGTCGCAGGCAAATATGGCTCCCTCAATGATCCTATAACTCTAATACCCATCACTGTGTGACCACGTTCAGTTGGTGTATCTTCTAGTGCAAAGATTCCAAAGAAAAATCAGGATCAGTCATTGGCTTTCAGCACATACTTGGTTTCAGCTTCAGAGGCTTCATCTCTGGTTTCAGCTTCATCTTTGGTTTCAGCTTCAGAGGCTCTGAGAAGAGGATGTGGGCAAGGCAAGCAGATGAGCTCATAGACCCATTGCACTCTCCTTTGAGTCTGGGCATTTTCCAGTCATCTTAGAACCTCTTTGTTTCTCAGTAACTTACCAATGACCTCTACAGATATTCCTGAGACTCTCCAGTGGGTATTTAGGGGTACATGGTAGCCAGAATTTTTTCTTAGAGTGAAGTCTACTTTGATGCCACTCCTGTCCTATGTCATGTACTTCATTTACTTGGAATCTTGAGGCTAGCTTTTTGCGCAGTGGCAGTATCGTAGCCAATGAGGTTTATCCGAGGTGCGATTATTGCTAATGGAATCCTGAGGTTATGTCAATAGTGTTGTGTAAACTATCCTAGTTAATCAAGGTAGGCTCTGCTTTGTGTGGTCACTCAAGGACTAAGCAAGTTTTTTAGTGCTACTTTAACTGAATAATAGCACTGATGAGAATGGTTAGGTTTACTGAACATCTGCAGTATATTAGGCTCATTTCATACTGTATTTGCCAGGTTTGCTAGGATAGCTTACAACAGTTTTATGTATTTCTGTCACACGTTACCTGAGAGCTGCAGATGAACTGTAGCTGTGTTTAACTATAGGCCAACTATGTATCTGTCCTATGTCTTCTTATTTTAGAACCTGCACTCAACAAACATGCTCTTCACAAGGCAGGGGCAGAAGAGCAAGAGTCTGAGCAGAACCACACAATTAAATTTAAAGCTTCTTCTCAGATACGTGTGGCACATATTACTTCTACTTATATCCCATTGGCCAACTCAGATTATATAGCCAAGTATGAAGTCAGTGGATGGGGACTTACAAACATCTTACGTATAAAGAGTGATAATGAATAACTGTGAACAATGATAAACACATAAGCATGTGGTCTCATTCATTTATCACAACACTCTTAAATGTGGATATGCTCACCATTGTACAGTGTATTAATTTAAAAACTATATATTTAGCACCTACCATGTCCTAGAGACTATGCTTTTCTGTTACTAAGGGTCAGCCAAGGGTACTCACTATCCTATCTCTTATATTTTAGCAATATGGGTTTATTTTATTTAGATTTTTAGATATACTTGTTTGAAGTAGGGGTTCTTCTATTTTTTGGTCTCAGGCGCTTTTACCCACCTAAAAATTATTGAACACTCCAAAGGGTTTTTGTTTATGTGGGTTATATTTGTCAGTATTTACCATATTAGAAATTAAAAGTAAATTTAAAAGATATTTATTATTTAGAAATAACAACCCCATTACATGTTAACATAAGTAACTCTGAATAATTAGCATAAGTTATCTATATTTTCTAAAGCAAAAAAAGTTAGCAAAGAGTGACGTTATTTTACATTTTGGTAAATCTCTTTAATGTCTAACTTAGAAGACAGGTGTGTTCTCATATCTGCTTCATATTCAGTCTCTTTTGGTATAATACATCATATCACCTCTGGCAAACTCCACTGTGTACTTGTAAAAGAATGAGTGAAAAGGACAAAGAACATCTTAGTCTTGCTCTGAAAATAGTTTTGACATCACAGAGACCCTGAAAATGTCTTGGAGACTCTCAAGGGTCCCTGAACTATCCTTTGAGAACCAAGAGTTCCCTTAACCACACTTTGAGAACTCCTATTTTAAAGTATGTATTTTGAAAGCAAACGTATGAATCCTCAGTGCATTTTCCTAAAGTGTCCCCTTGTATTAATCTGTTTTATAAGTTAGGGAACTTTAGGGCTGCCTGGGTGGCAATATTGGTTAAGCATCTGATCCCAGAGTCCTGGGATCAAGCACCACATCAGGGCTCCCTGCTTTTCCCTCTCCTTCTTTCTCATGCTCTCTCTCTCTCAAATAAATAAAATCTTTTAAAAAAAAATAAATCAGGGCAGCCCGGGTGGCTCAGCAGTTTAGCGCCGCCTTCAGCCCAGGGCATAATCCCGGAGACCCAGGATCAAGTCCCACGTCGGGCTCCCTGCATGGAGCCTGCTTCTCTCTCTGCCTGTGTCTCTGCCTCTCTCTCTCTCTGTGTGTCTCTCATGAATAAATAAGTAAAATCTTTAAACAAACAAACAAAAATAATAATAAATCAGGTAACTTTATTAGTCAAGTAGGCTAAGTGCTATAACAGGTAATCTAATCTCAGTAGTTTAACTCTGTAAAGATTGTTTGCTCTTCTTGCCACAATTCAGGCCAGTGGTAGGGCTCTGACCACCGATAGTCATTTAGAGACCTACACCCCTTCTGTCTTCCATCTAGGATGTTAGAGTCCTCTGCCGGATCTTCTGTATCTGGACAGTAGGTACAAGAAGAGAGAATCTAGAGAACCACATGGGAGGATATTTCTCTGGCCAGAAGACACCACCCATAACAGCATTGGAGATGCTGGGAAATAAAGTCTGGCTGTGTGCCCAGAAGAAAAGGAAACAACAGGCTTTGGCTAAGACATATCATCCTTTACCAGCTGAGTTTCTAATAAATAAGTTAAAAGAAAACTGAGATTTATTGTCAGCTCTTGTGCCCTTATGAAACTTAAGTGATACACAGTGCAAAACAGTAATACTTCACGCTTTGAGAAAAATCATAGGGACACGCAGTCTAAAATAAGTTTTAAATATTTTAAAGTTTTTATTTTGAAACAATTTTGAACTTAAAGCAAAGGTCCAAAAATAGTACAAAGAACTACCTTTTATCCAGATTCACCAGTTAAATATTTTGGCCACATTTGCTTTTACTTTCTGTGCGTGTGTGTGTGTGTGTGTGTGTGTGTGTGTGTACATACACATTTTTCCCCAAACTATTTGAGAGTGAATTGCAGACCTCATATTCCTTCACTAAATACATTAGTATGTACCTACTTAGAACAAAGGCATTCACTGACATAACCACAGTACAGTTTTCAGAATCAGCGTGTTCAGCGTTGATGCAGTATTATCCATGGTGTAGACCTACTGCCCTTTATAGCAATTGTGGTTTTAGTCTAGGATTACACGTTGCATTTAGTTTGCATTTGTCTTCAGTCTCCATTAATTTGGAATGATTCCTCAGCCATTCTGTGTTTTTCACATCAATGACATTTCTGAAAAGTGCAGCCTAGTTATTTTGTAGCATGCCCTTTCACTGAGTTTGATGTTTTCCTTATTAGACTCAGGTTATACATTTTTGGCTTTAGAAATACTATGAAAGAGATATTGTATCCTTCTCAGTGAATTTTTTTAAAAGATTTTATTTATTTATTTATTCATGAGAGACAGTGAGAGGCAGAGACACTGGCAGAGGGAGAAGCAGGCTCCATGCAGGGAGCCCGACGTGGGACTCGATCCTGGGTCTCCAGTATCACGCCCTGGCCTGAAGGCGGCACTAAGCCACTGAGCCACTTAGGCTGCCCTTTCTCAGTGAATTTTATGAAGAGGCATATGATGTTGGTTTGTTCCATTATAGGCGGTGTTCACTTTGATCACTTGGTTAAAGTGTTGTCTGCCAGGTTTACTCATGGTGAAGTTACTATTTTTCTCTTTAAATTAATAAGTCATTTTGGGGATATATCCTGATAGTTTATAGAGACCGTGGTCCTCATCAAGCTCTCTGTTACTAGTTTAGTATGATGATTCTTGCCTGAACCAATTATGACTATAGTGGTTGCAAAATAAAGTGCATTTTTAAAGTTATTTTCTAATTATACATATGAGAAAGAATTGTGGTAGTAGGCACCTGTGGTCTTTCTACCTAGAAGACTTCGCCACATTTTTCTCTTCCTTAAAATTTCTGAGTTTTGTTTGGGTATATCCCCCTGCCTAGTGGCAGACTATCTACTTTTAATAAGACATGACAGCATAGCCGCTGGTGTGGGTTTTGATTGGTAGGTCAATTAGCACCCTCTATCCACTTAGCCACATTTATGCTTTTAGGAGTGGGACTCTGACATACTCTAGCCCAATCAGAGTGAATTTTAGGGCTCTTTTGGTTGCTGGATTAGTAGTACCATTTGTGTCTGGCACCTGTCCTGTGACCCATGAAGATAAAGCTGACCCAGGTGGCAGAAGGGGAGAAACAAAAGAAATTGGGTCATTGGTGACCATTTTGAGCTGTTAAATCAGTCAACCCGGAAACCTGCCCTCCATGAGCTAATAAATTTCATTTATTAAGTGAGCCAGCTTGAATTGGGTTTTCTGTTAACTTTTGACATAGAGTCCTAACTGTTATTCCTAGTAACAGATATAGTCATAGCTGTTTTACCTGATATTTAAAAAATGGTAAGGATGTATGCATAAAACTTTTCAACACCCAATAAAAAGAAATGGGCATAAGGGTTTGTTTATTTCCACCCAGCTTGGTGATGACACCCTGGAATAGGCTACTAAAGAGGGTTAAAATATCAGAATAGGCAAGATTGGTGCAGTGTATCAAAGGGCCCGTGAGTTCATTTGTGCTAGTGAAGTTGTCACAGTTGTAAAGAGGGACTAAATTCATGTACCTCATTTCAGTCAACCAAACCAGCTTGAGTAAATTAAAACACAGTAGGGACACCAAATACAGGTATGTTGGAGCGTCACACACAGCCCAAGGACAGCAGTGCAGCTGGCTGTGGAAGCCAACATTAGAGAGCCTTAAGTACTCTATCTCACTCCTCCATCTCAGCTATTCTGTGTTTCTGCTTCATTTCCAGTCCTACCAGGCAATTTCAGAATACCTATAGAGAGAATATGATTGTGTTAGTTTGGGTCAGATATTCGCCCCTGTTCAGGTCAGTTGCACTCATTGGTATAAAAATGATCTCAGAAGACCTAGCCGTGAGGGTTTGGAGATTTCAAGGAATGAGTCAGACTCTCCAGAGTTGGCTACTAGAGAAACATTTGTGAATGCCACAGACAGCCTAGGGCATAATTGTAAGCAGGAAAAATTGATTCAGGATGCCTTTCTTCCCATCGCGGGACTCCTGCTGCTCATTATTAGCCTGTATCTGTCTCATTTGAATTCTTGCTAAGATGCTCACTAATAAGGGCTTAAGTTTGGGTCCTAATCATTTCCAGGATATGTTTTATTTTACGAAGTCCATGTTTTACACCAGCAGCATCCGCAACCTGGGAATTTAATTGAGCATTCTTGGGCCCCACTCCTGAAGTACTGAGAGAGAAACCAGCAGTCTATGTTTGAACATGTCCTCCAGGTGATGCTGATGCACTTGACATTTGAAAACCACTGCCCTTGGGAACTCCTGGAAACCCATGAAGTAGCCAGAACCCAGGCTCTGTCTTCTTGCTGACCTCTGTTCCTATCAAAACATGGCCAGGTTTTCTTCACCCATTGCTCAAAAGAGTACCTAAGCTCCAGCCTCTAAAGAAGAAAAGGCCCTTGAGTGGTAGAAAGGTTGCTGTCTTCAGCTCTGGAGCCTCCAACTGTGGTTTGGATCAAAGGGCCCACCGTGCATCTAGCATTTCTAGCCATTCTTCTGCCCATGCACAGAGGGCTGACAGTCCCAGTTCCTTCTCCACCTCCCAGCTCTTCCTATGATTCCCTCCCTTCTCCTCCTCTTGCTACTTTTCTCTTCCCCCCATTTTGTTTCTTATCTTCTCTCCCTCTTCATTCTTCCTCCTTTTTCTCATTTTCTTCTCTTTGCCTTCCCTTTTCTGTCTACCTTTTTTTTTATTCTTGCATTTTCACTCTACTTTTTTCTTTATCATTGTTTCTCTCTCTCTCTCTCTCTCTCTCTCTCTTTTTTTTTGTCTTCCTTCCTTTTCCTTCTCATGTCTTGTAATTCTCCACCTGTTCTTCCCCCTCTCACTCCTACTCCTAGGAGGGGTAAACTTGCTTGAGAGAAAACTGAATGCCCCAGGGCCTCAGAAAGTGGCGGATGCCATTACTGTCCTCCCAGTTGCCACCTACAGCCATCCTTAAAACCTCCCATCCCAGGGCACCTTCAGGATTATCGAGGGTGCAAGCCTGCTCACTCCTGCACCTGTTCAGCAAGACCTCAATCTTATGCTCTTCAGCTCTGGGTCCCCTCAGCGTCCTAGCCCGCCTTGGACCCTGACCCTAGGAACAGCTCACACTGCCAAATGCTGGTACCTATTTCCCAGCAAGCCCTGTAACCACACAGGCAGGGTAGGGAGGAGCCCCGCTGTTGAACATTTGCTAATTTCTGTGATCTAAACATTCCTGCTCTGGCTGCCTTGAGGGTACCAACCTGATATCACTGAATGAGGAGCTGGAAAGACATGCTCACCACGGACTCCCACAAACCAGTCAAACCCACAAATGCACTAAGGAGGCCTCACCAGCCTCCTCCCATTAATGCAAATGTTTTGCAGTTAACCATTAACGGATTCTTTCATTTGAAACATCAGATGTTTGTTCACTCATTATTTAACAGACCCATCTTTTTAGAATGGCCTTTGGAATAATTAAAAATAGCAGTATATAATGATTGCCACAACACCACCTTTTAGTTTGACTAAATAAAATTCAGCTGCAAATATGGCTCCCAGAATTGGAGCCTTTTCAATTATTTGTAAACCCTTTTACTTATGATTCTGAGCTCGATCAAAATATCACTATAAATTGACAACACTTTTGGGTTATAGATATAATAAAGTCTCAGTTAATATTCGGTTAAAACACAGAATATCATTCTGTCACCCTATCTTTTTTATTTGTATTCTACAGCCTCTCTGGTGGATTTTTATTATTTTTAAGTAGCTTCACATTATGTTTTATGATACATTTCTTCCTGCAATAGTTTTGCATACAGATGGAAATGTTGGGAATCTAGTTTAAGGCTGATCTTATTTTTTTTATTCTGTTATGTGATTGATCTGGTCAGTGAACAAGAAATTCTTCGAGGCCATCCATCACTCCAGGCAGCAGCTGAGCTAAACCTTCTAACTCACTGCTTCCAGTCAGTCATGCAAGATTCGGGTTATAAATATTGAATGTGCAAACAACTGTTTAAATTAGCTGTCCTATCTATTTTATGCAATTTCAGTAGAAAAGCAAACTGATATATTGTTTAGTGGCAAGAAGTAGAAGACAGTGAATTCAGTATTATCTTTCCATACGTCATTGAATTCATCCTGTTGGCAAATATTTAAAATAGATCAAATTAATTCTTGTTCCCTTAAGTTAAATTAGAAATAAGGCAACTGAGCATGTAATTTATGTAGCATTTTTGGTTTTTATATTCAAACAGTAGCAAGACTGTTAATAATTGTAAATGTAGCCATCTGTCATAAATATAGTAGCCAATTGTTAAAAGCTGAGTTCTGTGAATTTTGTTACCTCTTTGCAATAACAAAAAATAGCTTAATATTTGGAAAATATTTGGGCAGAAAGGAAAGTAGCAGCTGGCTAGTCCTACCATTCCTGGTAAGCATCAAGAATATTGAACATGTGCAGGTGTTTGTGCTTCTGCTACTTGGACTGGTAACAAGTGGGCATACTGTCACTAGTATTGATATACACAGTAAATAAAATTACTAACCATTTGTAGTGACTTCAAAGAGCCTCTTGTATGTGATGAATTTAGGTGAATTTCCAAAATTGCTATTTCTGTTTTAAGTCTATCCTTCAAATTCTATTATTTGGGGAACATCCTTTCAAGTAGCCTCCATTAATAGCATACCTGAACTGCTTATAAAAGAGAAAATTATCTGTCTCCCTCATAGGCATGCAGGGTGTTCAGCATGCATGTCTTAGCAGTTGGGTTGCAACCTAACGAAAAAGCTGAGCAAGATCTTATGTTACTTTCTGTGAGAAACACTGCTCGTTATCTTCTCAAATCCATTGTTCTCTCCTTTCCTATAACAGAATTTTGGTCAGGATGGCAGTGAACCTAGCTAAACTGATGCATCTTCCTTTACTCCCCTATAGCTAGGGACAGCCATGTGACCTTGTTCTGGCCAATGAAATGCAAGTGGAATTCACTTGGCAGTACTCCCAGGAAAGCTTTTTAAAAGGGACATACTCAGCTAACTTGTTCTTTTAGCCCTAAGTTCTTTGGCACTTTGCTCTTGCCTTATTTTCTTCTCCAGATGTGAATAAAATGCATCGAAGTGCAGCAGCCTTATCGAGAATATGAAGGCAAAAGCTATATGTGAGGGTGGCACAGGGGAAAATGGAGAAAAAAGCTGGGTCCCTGATGGTGTTACTGAGCTATTAACCTGTCCCGAACTGTCAGTCCTTAGACTGAGTAAATAAGCCTCATCTTTGTTTAAACCACTATTTTTCAGTGATACTTACAGCCTAACACATCACTAACTGGTATAGTTCTCTTTCTGAGCTATCTATGTTTTCATGAAATTATGCATTGTGTTTTTTAAAGCATAGTCTACTTTGGAATTACAGAAGTCAACTTTAACTTATGTCTACGTGTGAAAATCAATTGAACCAGGATGGCCATACTAGTAAATTCATGATTGATAAAGGTAAAAATGGCATTGTGCAATAATTTTAGTAATAAAGATCACAATTTCAGGATAAAGCTCAGGGAATTTTCTTAATGTCATCTCTCAAATCTTATTTTCTTTCGTCTTTGATCAATTCCTGTCATCTTTTCTCACCCTTCAAGTTCTCATAGTAAGGTAGAGGCTAATTTATCAACAATAATAATGTAGCATTACAGGTCCTACAAATATTTGTCACAAATGTAAATCTGATTTTATTACTTTCCTGCTTAAAAGCTTTCCATAGTCTTTGATGTAATATTAAAGGCATTTTCATTCTGGCTACAACTGTCTTGTTCATTTCAATCACATCCCTTTCTCCCAACATACTCCCCCAGCCCTGTGCTGTTTAAAACTACTGGACTTTTGGGGATCCCTGGGTGGCTTAGCAGTTTGGTGCCTGCCTTTGGCCCAGGGTGTGATCCTGGAATCCTGGGATCGAGTCCCACATCGGGCTCCCTACATGGAGCCTGCTTCTCCTTCTGTCTGTGTCTCTGCCTCTCTCTCTCTCTCTTTCTCTCTCTCTCTCTCTTTCTCTCTCTCTGTGCCTCTCATGAATAAATAAAATCTTAAAAAAAAAGTCACCCTAAACAGAAAGAAAGAAGAAGAAAAAAAAATTAAAACTTCAAAATCAATCAATCAAACAAACAAACTACTGAACTTATGGTAGGATCCTGAAACCATACCATACTTCCATTCTTTCATATCCTCCCTTATCCTGTCTCTCATCTGCATTATGAACATTCCCTACTCATCCTAAAAAACTTGGCTTCAGATATCTTTCTCTTTGAAGCTTCCCCTGGCTCTTCTAGCTTTATCTTCCATGATTTCTGTAACATTCTTTATAGGCTTCTATTATAGCATTTATTGGGCTGGTTTATATTTATTTCTAGGTCTGTCTTTCCGAGGAGATTAAGTTCTGTGAAGAGATGGCTAGCATCCTTTGTTTTGCAGCTTCAGTAAGTCAGGATCTGGAATGGAGTAAATACTAAGAATTTTTTCATATTTTTCGAACAAGAAAATAACTTTCTGCACCTCTTATTTGAGTGCTAAGATTATTTACCTGTTAATATATCCCTGTTAATATATCCCTCTGAAGAAAATGCTGCCAGTATTAGAATCTTCATCAATGATAGAACAAATAGGGCAGCATGGGCTCCCTGCATGTAGCCTGCTTCTCCCTCTGCCTGTCTCTCTCTCTCTCTCTCTCTCTCTCTCTCTCTCTTTTTCTCTCTCTCTCTCTGTCTCTTATGAAATAAATAAAATCTTAAAAAAAAAAAAAGATAGAACAAATAATCATCGTCCATTGGGGTCATCTCTGCATCTCCTGTTAATTGAACCATGACTGACTTCTTGCTTCTTTGTGTGTCTTTAATTTTTGGCTCACATACCACACATTGCACAAAGCCTGAACAGTAAAGCCTGAAGTAAATAACATTCACCTCCAAAAAGAGCATACCCCTTCCTTTAGGGCCAGTGGAGGAGGCCAAGGCTGTGCCAGTCTGTGGTTGGGCTGGGGCTTGAAACTTCCGTGTGATTCAGTGTACTAATCCTGTGAGGGCGTGTGATTCAGTGTGTACTAATCCTGTGAGGACAAGCTCAGGTCTTTGCCTTCCAGAGGGCTTGAGCTCTGACCACTGGCAAGATTCAGCAGATTTACAGCCGCATGGCTTTCTAAACTGTAAGAGATCTCTCTCTCTCCTTTATGGCCCAGATGCCAAGTAGGAAGGGCCCCCAGGGAGTTCTCTTTGTTCTCAATTCTGCCCCTGGCTTTCTGTGCCTTGGCAGATCTTTTTTCCCTCTGCTGCCTGACCCAAGCCTACTGAGGAAGGCTGCCTTACACTCTATGAAAGCTGAGAACTCCTTGCAGAGTTTTCTTTTAGCTGTCCCAGTCACCCCTAGCTTCCTGAAGCTGAAATCCCAGAACACCTTAGATGAATTTCTCTTCAGTCTCTAATTCTACCCTGTACGTTCAGTATACCACCTCCCGCTCTTGGTAAAGACCCATGGGGGAGGGTTGACAGATAGGCAGAGGCTTGCTTTGGAGGGGGGCCTATCAGCATTCTATGCTGTCATTCAGCCTACATGGGAGCTATTATAAGCTAGGCTGCTTTCTCCTTATCTCCATCTATAGCCAACTCTCTGTCTTCCTTCTGACATGCTCCAAATAAGAACAGCCACTGGCCATTGGTTTCTCCTTCCCTATGAAGGGTTCATTCACTTCTGGAATTTAGTTCAGTTAGGTCTCCTTGCATCCCCAGCTCTCTGATGGGTTTCTAAAAACCATGTTTTCATAGTTTATCAGGCTTGTTTTGGTTGTTGGGGTGAGAGTAACAGCGTTTAACCACTTTCTACATCCTAACCTCCTTCTCTCCCCTTCTATCCATTCATTCATCCATGCCTGTGTAGATATGTATACACACAAATATACGTGTATGTGTGTGTGTGTGTGTGTGTGTGTGTGTATAAATGTAGGGATATTTTTAAATGCTTTTCATTGATGAATAACACTATATCTTGTGTATCATTTCCTTCCCTCTACATCCCCACATTATCAGAAGGTACATTCTTATTGTATTAATTACATGTAGAAGGAAATGGCTTCATCTTAAGGAAACAAAAGGTTCTTTTCACTAAAAGCCTTTTTTTTTTTTTTACTTCAGTGTGTCTAGGATATTTTACAAATAGCAGTTTATTAGCTCATATTGTTTTTTAGGCTTCATCAAATCTAGAAATGAGAATAATCAATCAGTTAAATTTGATTAGTTCACAAATAATGTAATCTTTATTGACCACAAGAAGATGAACAATCAGATGATGAGAACATGTAGTTACATTAATATATTGAAACTTTGATGACAATATGAGCTAATGATAGTTCTGTGATACTTACCGCCTGCCTAGAAAATAGAGTGGTGGCATATTAAACATGATGTTATCAGTATTTCATATCAGTTGAGTTTATCTAAACTTGGTAAAGTGATATAAAATGAATGCAAACATGAAGTTTAATTTATATACAAATTTTAAGAGCAAAATTTGGAAATTACAGGAGAGCAAAATTCCTAAATGATAGATTTTGAGTATGTTATAGTCTCTCAGTAGAGTGGTATTGACCACAGAACACAGTGATGTATAAGAGGACTTCTCATTGGTTAGCTTTTTTTTTGCATAACAAACCATTCCAAGTTTCCGTAGCTAAAGATTATGTATTTTTGTGCATCTAAGGGTGGGTGGAGTTGACCATGTTAGCTGGGTGTGTCTGGATAGCTGTGCTTGAAACAATAGAGGGCAATTGGCCTATGCACATCTGCTTCTCTTCTCCAGCACCAGGATGTTATCTTTCTGCTGAAGGGAACAGATCGAGTTAGGGGAGTTGCCCAGGTGCCACGTGACACACATGCTTAAGCAAAAGGAACAGGAGCGTGCATGGAGTCTGAAACGGGGAAAGGCATTCCCAGACAAGGTGACAAGTCCAGCACAGACTTTGAGGACCTCTTTTATTTCTTGATAAGTGATCCAGGCTCAAGGCTCATACTCCAACTCACGGGGGCTGAAAGACTACACACGTGAGTCTGCCTCTTCCAACAGGCATTTTCACAAAGAGTGTCCTTTAATCCAATGGGTCTGTTCAGAGAACTTCCCTTGTGTTTAGTTTAAGCAAAAACTAAAAAAGCCGTTAGTAATTGGGGGCAATGCAAGTGAAGTTAGAAAAATATCCATCCTATTGTATGTTTTAATTACAGGCTCCTCTGCTTTCTTCCTACAAGTTAGTTTCACACCTCTCCTGGAATGCTATATGTGGCAGAATTAGGATTGACCCATTTTTACCATCATCAGGCATAGTCTGTCACTTAGATGCATTGAGTGCTCCATTTTCATGTCATGTCTGGAAAATAGAAACAGATGTTTTCAGACTTGTCCCACTAGCAAGGGATTTCATCTGTCTGTGTCTAGACTTATTGCCATCACCACACTGTGTCTATGATGTTCTTAACTTGGATCTTTTATGGGGATACATATGGGCTCCTCTGGCATATATGTGACTGTTGGTTTAGAAAGGTAAAGTCCAACTATGAAAGCAGCCTATAGATTGCTATTGTGAAATGTACCCAGCTCTCCAAGTATTAACTCCTTTTTTGAATCTCTTGAATAGATAGATGGGTTACATAACACCTGTAAGTTTCATGTAAACACCCAGCAAGTTTCTGGCTAAAAGATTTGTGCAGCAAATCTCCATTTCCTTCTCTCCTATGTAGAACTTCTGTTAGAACTGTGACACCTGCTTGCCCTGCATCCACCCATTCTGTTGTCTTGATTTAAAAGAGAGAGAGAAATAAGAAACTAGGTTCTTATAATGCATAAAGTGAGTATATTGTTTCAGATATGCAACATTTCATAATTCTTAAAAGCCTTCCATTTTCCCCCTCCCTTCTGTGCTGCATTTTTAGTTTGGATAATCAGTACATTTACCACCCCCTCCAAGCTCTGGTAGCTCTTAAAATGCTTACAAAATAGATCTTTTGATTCATCCTATAACCACAGGAAAAGAACACAGGATTTTTCCATCAGAAATCCCAGATGTCTTACAGCTTTGTCAGTAGCCAAGACCTTGGGCAAGGGATTTCACTTTTTAGGAGCCCCAGTTTTTTTTATATGTAAAAGGAGAAAATGCCTACTTAATATGAGGATTAAGTTTGATGATAAAAAAGAAAGTGTTTTTTAAGCTGTACAAATGTTAGTTCTTGTTAAAAGAAGGTCACAAGTACTATCCTTTTTGTATAAACTTAAAGTTTATCAGCCCCTTGGGTAAGGGAGAAAGATGAAGAAAAATAGAACCAATCTCAATTGATAAGCCCAAGAACATTGATTTGGCATCCCTTACTACACTTGGAGCCCATACGAGGTACATCAGATTTGTGGCTGAGAGTAGGAAAAATAGAATATAAAATTCAGCAGTGCTCACTATGGTGTTAATTTGTCAGAAACCTGCATTGTTTTTGTTTTTGTTTTTTTCTCAAGGTATCCAGGATGCACTTCAGTATTTCTCATAATTAAAGTTGTAGCATCATCAATGATAGTTCTTAAAGCATAAATTACTCAGTAGATGTTTTTTAGAATTTGGAATATTGAGTCAGATTTTAATTAATAGTATATAATGCCTAGCACATGGTAGTCACTCAATAAAATTTATTGTATGAATGAGTGAATGACTGCCCATTTAAAAATATTTCCAGCAGCTCTTCTCACATAACACCATTTTAATTATGCTGGATACAAAGTACATTAAGAAACATTCATTTTTCCAATGACTTTCATTTAGAAATTGGTGATGTGACCCCTGGATTAGGACCATGTATCCCTTAGGAAGGGAGCTAATATTTCTTCAGCACATGTGTATGACAGGTGATCCTATCGGCATTCATCTCAACCACTCTGGATAAGAGATCTTTTAGTTCCTTTTTGTAGATAAACTGATATTCTAAGAGTATTTCTCCCAAGGCTTCTCAGCAGGTTAAGAAGTGGGATCCCAATCAGTTATGTTAAGCCCTGACAGTCCATATGCTTTTAATTGCATTATTGTGTCTCCTAGGCAGTGGTTAAGATGGTGGCCAGACACCTGGCATTTCAGTACACTTTAGGTATCTTAAAATGCCAAAAGCCATGGCCTTGTTTAGTAGTTCACCTTTTCTCTTTAGAATGTTCTCAGTTTTGGAATCCTGTCTTTACCACAAATCACCTTTGTGCCCTTCCTCTCAAGCAGCACTACTTGGCAGAGGGCCTGGGGAGCCCCTGACTCCTATGAGACCAGACAGTAACATCAGGAGCTTCCTCTTCCTCTCTGAGGCAGGCCACTCTTCATCGGAAGTGCTGCCTGACTGTTTCTCTGCTTTTGAGAGATTAGAGGAAGACTTTCTTCTTCAAAGGTCAAACTTCCAATCATCAGGGTTGCTAACCCCTTTTCTTGTAGGTCCACATTGTCCTATAGAGGCAGCGTCCAGGGCTCTGTCTTCAGTGTAGTATCAAAGAGTCTTTATAAAGTGTCGAGATTAAGCACGTAAATTATAATTTACTGTGCTGTGTTAATTATTTTAACATTGATTTAGATTTTCTGGGTCTTCTCTTTCCTTTTCTTCTGTTTCCATTCAGCAGGCTTTGGCCCTTTGAATTGACTCTTTCTAACGCTTATTTCTTTGATTCCAATATGCAGCCTACTTTTAGTAACATTTAATTTTTTAAGCTTCTTGGAATTAATAGATTTCTTCCTTTTCATCTTATAATTTAAATTCAGATTTCTCTGTTGTTCACCATCAAGTTCACATCACCCAGCTTACCTGTCTCCAAGGATGACACCCTTTCATGGCTGAGTTTCTAGTTAGTGTACTAAATTTTAGTTTGAAGTGGTGGTATTTTCCATAAATTATTCACCTAAGCACCATCCCAGATTGTGCCCATTAAACTGTCTTCCAGGAGCACCCCAAATGGGCCTTCCTTTTTGGAAGGACACAGCTCTCTACTCCACTCTCTGGAAACGTAACCTCTAATATGGTTCTTCACATTCTGTCTAACATCTAATATCCCTCCTATTCTTATGTCTCCATTTCTGACTGAATCCCCCCTCCCCCCCACCTCTCACATCTTCCTGGATTCTCCCTGAGTCCCACTGTTTCATAAACTGACAGGCTCTGGAAACACGATACATTTCCAGTTTCCTACATCAGTGTGCCCAAATATCCTTGCAGGTGCCACAGCCCCTCCTTGTCCATCTTGATGATTTACTTCCAGATCTTATCATCAGGTCATTGTTTCCACTCTTAAAAAATTAACACAAGCATCAGTGTCTTTACCATTATCACAACTTTGTTTCTCTGACTCCAGCCTAGTTAGACTGCTGAAAATCTTGACTGGCATTTGGAAGCTGAAACACTTCTTCTTCACCCTGTACCTCTACCTTAAGTTTTATCTACACCCTGTTCCTGGTCATCACAAGGGAACTCATGCAGTTGGAGAGTGCAGCCATAAGTAGCATATGATACAAAAGAGCAAAGAAAGAAAATTCAGCTCTGGTAGTTCTACGTTAAATTACAGAGTTGAAACTGGATTTTCTGGTGTTTTGTGCCTCAATTTTCTCAGCTGCAAATGAGGATATTAAAGGTACTAAATGATCTCCAAAGCTCCATGGCTTGTGGCAACATGCATTCATTTCTCACTCATGGCACATACAGGCTATAAGTACAGTGCAGCTCTACTCTACCTGTCTGTTTCATTCCAGGATGCAGGTTGACATGCCATCATCAGGATCAGTATTGTAATGGAGACTCTGGGTGCATCTTAGACTTGTGCTAGATGGGTCACATCTGCTCAGTTCCATTGACAAAGACTATTACATAGCTGTCCCTAGAGTCATTGGGGTAGGGATGTATTCTCCTTGAGGGAAAGGGGTAAGGGTTGTATGTCCATAAAAATGCAGACCACCATTCTGCCTCACAGCCTTATTGTGAAGTACACATACGTGTGAGAGCTTAGAAGGGTACCTGACATATAATAAGGACTCTGGGTCCAGGATCTCATGTGTCATTTTTATTAAATCTTATGCCAGGTTTCTATGCTAAGCCTCTTACATGTATCTTATAGTTTACTTCTCAAAATTGATATTTCCATTTTACATATGAATATGAGGTTTACAGAAGATAGGTAAATTGTATGCAAGGGACAGAATGGGCATTTAAACCAGGCCAATCAGACTTCAGAGTCTTTTCTCCTAACCTTCTAATATTCCAGTAAACATGTGTTGGGAAGGTTCTTCCTGACTTTATGAGCCCATTTCACTACTGCTGCTGCAGTCTCCACCACCCCCATACCCTGATATGACCTTGAAGGACTTGCGTATCCAAAGACACATAGCTACCAAAGTTTTAAGACTGGTTCTAATGACCTTCAGATTTGAGTTTGTGTCATTGGTTCCTTTTTCAAACACTATCGAGGTCAATTCCTCGGAAGACTAGGTATGATTGATACCTGGATTCTCTCAATCACGTATTTGGAGAGCTAAAATTGTATATGACTCCGACCTTGCTTTCTGTGGGATCAAAATTGTCTGATTCCTTTCCTGGGTCTCCCTTGCCTTTTCCCAAGGCAGAAGCCAGACCCCACGGGGAGTCCATGTAGACATTATTGAGAAAGTTACCTATTTGTCTCTCTTCCTATATCTCATTAGTGGGCAAAATGTCAAATAAAGTACATGGGCATTTACAATTCTGTGAGGCTAGACCTCTCTGTCTACCTTCAAGACTTAGGGTTTGGAGCATTTTCTTAAAAGAACTTGTTCACTCTTCTCAGCCAGGCCAGGGAAGCCCTTCCACCTTATGCTTGGTTCACTTATTGAAGTATTTCTTCCATGAGATGAGCTTCACAAGAGTAGAGACCCTGTTTCATGACTTCTGCATTTTCCCCACAATGCCTACAAGCTGGGGCGCATAATTACAGGCTACCAGAGAGAACATGGAGAGATGAATTAGGTACAGCCCCTCTTTGAGCAGCACATAGTCTAGGAACAGTCTCTTAGCTCTAAAAGGGAGGTATTTAATGTCTGCATAACTGAATTGAGGATTCAGATTTAAGGAGAGGCAGTACAATGAAGTGGTAAGAGTGTGCTCTAAAGCCCAGATTGACTTGTATATGTCCTAGCTCACTATTTACTGTCTGAAAACTTTGGGTATCAATTTTCTCATCCATAGGATAGGGATAGTAATAATACCTATTTTACAGGGTTATTGGGAGTATTAAATGTTAGTGCAAGTGTTGGCCACATAGTAAGAATTAAGGAAATCTTAGCTATTATGAATAACAAAATAACACATATGAAAGTACCTAGAATTGCCTAGAACAATGATATCTCAAAGTAACCATCCACAATGAGAATAAGGAATTTATGCCATGATGTAAATCAACTTCCTTCTTCCTTCTTTGAAAAACTCTTGTTAGGGGAAAATTGTATGCTTGGTGAAAAGGAAGGTGATTTGCATTCTGGCTCTGGCTGTTTGTCTTCTCTGTACATAGTACCAAAAGGTCCACAGACCACATCTCCTATTTCCCTGACCTACAATGTGGTAGGCAGTCAGTAATTTGAATTATTTACCTTAGGCTGAAAAAACTAAGATGTCTTATTAAGACAAATAAATACAGTGAATTTTGTAGATTTGAAGTTCTCATATTTATTTAGAGTATCTTCAAAACTACAAATAGGATACACAGCCATCTTTATGATAGAAGTTGTGATTACTTTTCTAGTAGTGAGAGGATAAAGATAAGCTTGTGGAATCATCATGTAAAGTGTAGAATGGGTTTTTTAGTTAATAGGAAGACAGAGGAGACACCCCCATTTTCCTTTGTCATCATGATTAGCATTTAGTTAGAGTCAAATGTAAAAAGACAAAGCAGTTTTTACAAGTGAGATTTATTTATATAAATAAGTTTAGAAACTGTGCCTATTTACAAAAAAACAAGTATGGTGTTGTTGCCTAGAAAGAAATTAATATTATGTCAACACTTTTTTTTGCCTCCTTTATACCAAAGCCAAAGCAACTTAAATTCATAATTGTATTAGTCTAGATTCTCCAGAGAATCAAAACCTATATTTACTTTTATACTTAATATATTATACATCATATATATGTTATATATATGAAGAGATTTATCATAAGGAATTGGCCCATAAGGTTAAGGAGCCTGAGAAGTTCTACAATCTGCAGTTCTCAAGCTGGAGATCCAGGAGAGCCCATGGTATAGTTTCAGTCAAGTCCAAAGATCTGAGAACCAGGACATAGAATAAGCTCCAGTCCTGGTCTAAGGTCAAGTCTTAAGTTCAAATGCAGAAGAAGACAAGTGTCCCAGCTCAAAGTCAGGTAGAGAGAATGAATTTTCTTCTCCTCTGCTTTTTCTTCAACCCAGGCCTCCAAAAAATTGCAAGGAGGCAACCCATACTGCGGACAATCTGCTTTAGTCCACCAGTTCAAATGTTCATCCCATCCAGAAACACCCTCACAGATATACCCAGAATAATGTTTAACCAGATATCTTGGCATCCTGTGGCTCAATCAAGTGGACACATAAAATTAACCATAATTGTAATATTAGACACAGTGCCCCATAAAGGTGGACTTTTTGATTCCGGTATACTTTCTTATGATTTTTTTTTTCCTACTCAAATTAAGTTACTTAGCATAGTTTTGGATTTTAATTCCTTAATTTTGAATAAAACTTGTTCTCTTTTTAATTTCTACAAATAGCATATTTTTATGAGGTATTATTTACATCCATATCTGCTGCACTATAAGTGAAAATTTTAAAAGATACGCCAGTGGTGGTTCTGGCAAGTTTTCAGGAGAATCCTGTTTCTGAGCTAAAAAATAGATTTGGTAGATTATAGAGGAAACCTTTTGAGTGATGGAGCACAGAAAGGTGGGCTGCTTTGTACAACCGTATCTCCTAATATCCTTCTGAAAATAGCATCATAAGGATGTACAGTGAAGGTGGTAACCCTCTGTCATTCCAGAAAAGAAAGGGAAATAGGTAGTGCAGTCTGAAGGTTCTCAGAGCATGGAGGAAAAACGATTCAAAAACAGAAAAGTACTGTTTGAAAATGCAAAAGAAAATGGCTATCCTAGGAATGAATTAGATTATTTTTCACGGATAGCCTTCCTGTAACCCTAACGAATAGTACCATAGCTCCACCTACTGCATAAAGAGGCAAAGAGGCAAAACACTCCATCAAAAAGAACCTTCTTCCCCCACTTTAGGATTTTCTTTCTTTCTTTCTTTCTTTTTTTTTTTTAATCTTTTCGTTCTTTACCCAAGCAAAGTCATTGAAACTGTTATTTTTTTCTTTCCAATCATCCTTTCTCTCCTCTTCCTACTAATTTCATATTTGAAAGATTTATGGGTATCATTTCAAAAGCTGACATTTCAAAGAAAACATAATAGGAAACTATAATTTGATGATTTGGTTGAGGTGTCTGGAAGTGCATATACATAAAGTACAATTTAGATATATATTGCAGTTGAGTAAAATATGTGTGAGGAAGATTGGAGGAGGGGAAAGGCAGGATTGTTATCTGATGAGGAGAATAGCAGGGGTTTTAAAGACCTGAATTCTCTGATACTAATTTGCTTGGTGCCTTGGGCAAGTTACTTAACTTTTCTTTGTGTGCTGCAGTTTCTCCATTTAAAAAAAAAAATGAGGATAATGGCATATGCCTTTTCTCTGCCTCATAGAGTTCTTATCAGAATGATAGAAGATCAAGTAATACCCTACTTCTCCAGCCATCATGCTTCCAGCCTCAGCCATCTGTAGTGAATCTCAGAAGCAGGCAGAAAAAGGGCCTCTGAGCCGGGAGGAGAGCATGGCATGCTTTGAGAAAAGGCAAATTCCATTGACTTGGAACTGTGCGTAAAGTAAGCTCAGAGATTCAAAACCTGCGTGTGGTTGTGTGTGTGTGTGTGTGTGTGTGTGTGTGTGTGTGTGCATTTCTCAGCTGTAATTCTTCCCTCTCTGTAGCTACCTAGGAAAACAGATTGTAAAAATGAAAAGGTAGGAAAGGATGGTGGAGGCAAGTGCACATGTCTTCTTAGAAATTCCCCGGGAAGGTACCTGCGTGAGAGATCCCAAAAGCCCAGCAGCATTTTAAGGAGAATCGAGAGTAAACAATTTACTGTATACCAGTTAATCACACTGAATATATTGGGTCTCTTTTTCAGAGCTTATAGGCCTTAGCAAAAGTTTTCAGAATCACTCTAGAATGTGTTTTTGCAGAGAAGTTTATGCCACATTTTAGGAAAAGTTTCATTAAAAGGAAAAAAGTCTTTTAAAGTATATGTATAATTTAAGTTAATAATCATTACATACCAATATATCATTTTTTCCTCCATAGGTAGATATATTCAATATCTTGGTACTCTCTAGACATATTTAAATTTTATTTATTTGAGAGAGCGTGCACAAGCAGGGGGAGCAGTGATGAGGGGTGGGGTGAACAGGCTCCTCACAGAGCAGGGAGCCCAATGTAGGGCTCCATCCCAGGACCCTGGGATCATGTCCTGAATCAAAGGCAGACACTTAACCGACTGAGCTACCCAGGCACCCCCTTTCCTTACGTCTTCTGATCTGATTTGAACCACTTTCCAAATTATTTAAAATCCAAAAAAAAAAAAAAAGATTCGTGAAAACTGATTTTGAGGGCAAAGGGTTATGTGTCTTACAAAATAAAAGTGTAAATTAAATATTTTTCATTGTATTTAGCATTTTATAAAGGTTTTCTTTTTTGAGAGTAGGAATGAAAGCTTTAAGTTCTGGATGAATGTTTATGTAGGCATTTTCTTATATACCTTAAATTACTAAGCATTGTATTTTCATCAGTAAGGGCCACAAATTATTCATATATTTCATATTGAAATGCTTTTATATAACATCTTCATTGAAATACATACTAAATTTATAAATGCAAACTTGAATGAATCCCAGAAATCTTCCTATGTCTGTTGTCTGATGGAGACAGGCAAAAAGTGATAGCCAATATTCTTTCCCATCTAAGATGGGATAATCTGAGAATTCAAATGAGGTCAGCATAGATCAGGGTTCTCAAACTATTTAAAGTACCAGGTATTTTGTTGTTTTTGTTGTTTAATTTCCTGCTTGTCTAAGACCAACATACTGTTTGACTAATTATATATAGTACTGGTACATAGTTAGGGCCGAATGCCATTCATATGCCTTTGACAACTCCTAATCTGGTCTGTACCCTGTTCAATGAGATGAGTCCAGTGATCACACACTTGGATGTCATAACTGTCAGATTGTATACAAGTTTCTGAATACTCACCCTCAGTTTTGGTACTTGACTGGGCATGGGGTGGTAACAGTATGCTTGCAGGCAAGCATCTTGGAATAGCACTGGATAGATTAGTGATGAACAGCACATGTCCAGAGCTGGACTGCCTAGGTTTGGATTCTGGATTTGCCATTTGTCAAGCATGAGATCTTAAGCATGTCCTTTAACCTCTTGTCTGCCTCAGGTTCCTTATTGGTGAAATAGGGATAGCAATCCTAACCCATTTTGTACAGTTGCAACAAGCATTATATGACCTCCCTTAAAACTTGGTAACTTTAAGTTCCCTTACTACCTGTTTAATAGCAGTGATATTACTAAGTCACCCACGCAGAATTTTGGACCTGCTTGAAATTTCTATATTTTAAAATAAATTTTATTTAAATTCAATTTAATTAACATATAATGTATTATTAGTTTTACGGTTAGAATTTAGTGATGCATCAGTTGCATGTATCACCCAGTGCTCATTGTATCAAGTGCCCTCCTCAGTGTCCATCACCCAATTAGCCAATGCCCCCATCCACTTCTCCTCCAGCAACCCTGTTTGTTTCCTATACTTGAAAGTCTCTTATGGTTTGTCTCCCTCTCTGTTTTCATTTTATTTTGTTTTTCCTTCTCTTCCCCTATGTTCATCTTTTTGTTCATTAAATTTCACATATGAGTGAAATCATACAGTATTGTCATTCTCTGTCTTATTTCACTTAGCACAATTTCCTCCCATCTATGTCATTGCAGATGGCAAGATTTCATTCTTTTGATGGCTGAATAATATTCCATTGTATATCTTTATACCACATTTTCTTTATCCATTCATCTGTCGGTGGACATCTGGGCTCTTTCCATAGTTTGGCTGTTGTGGACATTGCTGCTATAAACATTGGGGTGAATATGCCCCTTCAAATCACTGTGTATCCTTTGGATAAATACCTAATACTGCAATTGCTGGCTTTTTTTTTTTTAACTTTTTGAGGGACCTCCATATTGCTTTCCAGAGCAGCTGCACCAATTTGCATTCCCACCAGCAGTGTAAGAGGGTTCTGCTTTCTCTGCATCCTTGCCAACATCTGCTGTTCCCTGGGTTGTTCATTTCAGCCATTCTGACGAGTGTGAGGTGATATCTCATTGTGGTTTTGATTTGTGTTTCCCTGATAATGAGTGATGTTGAGCATAGTTTTATGTGTCTATTAACCATCTGGATGTCTTCTTTGGAAAAATGTCTGTTCATATCTTCTGCCCTTTCTTAATGGGATTGTTTTTCAGTGTTGAGCTTGATAAGTCCTTTTTTTAAAGATATTATTTATTTAGTCATGAGAGACACAGAGAGAGAGAGAGGCAGAGACATAGAGGGAGAAGCAGGCTCCCTATGGGGAGCCCGATGCAGAACTCGATACCAGGACCCAGGATCACAACCTAAACCAAAGACAGACACTCAACCACGGAGCCACTCAAGTGCCCGAGCTTGGCCATTTCTTTACAGATTTTGGAAACTAATCCTTTATCTGATATGTCATTTGCAAATATCATCTCCCATTCCATAGGTTGCCTTTAAGTTTTGCCAACTGTTTTCTTTCTTGTGCAAGAGCTTTTTATCCAGTGAAGTCCCAGTAGTTCATTTTTGCTTTTATTTCCCTTGCCTCCAGAGACATGTCTAGCAAGAAGTTGCTGTGGCCTAGGTCAAAGAGGTTACTGCCTGTGTTCTCTTTAGGATTTTGATGGATTTCTGTCTCACATTTAGATCTTCTTTCATCCATTTTGAGTTTTTTTGTTGTTGTTGTTTATTTTGTATGGTGTAAGAAAGTGGTGCAGTTTCATTCTTCTGCATGTGGCTGTCCAGTTTTTCCAACACCATTTGTTGAAGAAACTGTCTTTTTTCCATTGAATATTCTTTCCGGCCTTGTTGAAGATTAGTTGACCATAGGGTTGAGGGTCTATTTCTGGGTTCTCTATTCTGTTCCATTGATCTGTGTATCTGTTTTGGTGCCAGTACCATGCTGTCTTGATGATCACAGCTTTGTAATACAGTTTGAAATCCGGAATTGTGATGTCACCAGTATTGGTTGTCTGCTTCAGTATTCCTTTGGCTATTCAGGATCTTTTCTGGCTCCATTCAAATTTTAGGATTGTTTGTTCCAGCTCTGTGAAAAATGCTGCGGGTTATTTTGATAGGGATTACATTGAATGTATAGATTACTTCAGGTAGCATAGACATTTTGATAATATTTATTCTTCCAGTCCATTAGCATAGAATGTTTTTCCATCTCTTTGTGTCTTCTTCAATTTCTTTCATAAGTTTTCTATGGTGAAATTCCTGTATTTTGCCAACTTGTCTAGAATAATTGTGTTGAAACCTAATTTACTTCTAAGGCATATATTTTAAGCAAACAGATCATGAAAGTAAGTAATCTAAGTCAAGGATATTATTCTGGGGTGGTGTGACTTATTCATTTAATATGAATGGATGATTTAAACATTTAAGAATATTCAATATTACTGAACATGCCTTTTCATATTCAGCCTCTAGAGAACATCATAAGGTTCCTAAGGAAGTAAGCAGTTTGTTAGTGAGCCTCTAGAGATCACAGTTCAAGAAGTCTGGCTGGAGATGGATATATCTGTTTTCTTAGTCACAAAGATGTCATTGTCACTTCCTTTTTTTTTTTTTTTAACATTTTATTTATTTATTCACGAGAGACACAGAGATTGAGAGGCAGAGACAGAGGCAAAGGGAAAAGCAGGCTCCATGCAGGGAACCTGATGTGGGACTCAATCCCGGGACCACAGGATCATGCCCTGAGCCAAAGGCAGATGCTCAACCGCTGAGCCTTAGCATGCTTGGAATAGCAGATTCTAGTCCTTTTGAGTTATCCATTAGTAATATGCTGCTGCCAATGGTGAGTTCTCGGCTTTCATAAGTAACGATTTTTTCTGGGAGAACTGGTGAGTATTTGCTTCTTAGGGAAATGACTAAATTATTTAGGGTGGGACACAATCAGACTTCTTATAATATAGACCAAAAGATACAGAAAATACTATCAATGCCTTCCTTTGAAAAGAGACTTTATCCATTCATTCGTGATTGTGTACCTAGAAAACATATATTTTAGTGTTTTTTTGCTCATTCAGTAATTTAATATTTATTAGTACCCACTGTTTGCCAAGTGGTTCTAGGTGCTGAGAATATTTTCAGTGATCAGAGCAGATAAAAATCCCTGTCCTCTTGAAGTTTACATTCCAATAGAGAAGCAGGAAAGAAAACCATGTTTAAACATTTTTAATTTAATTTAAAAATTAGATGTTTATGGGATAAATATACAGTATTAAGAAGGCACACAGAAAGGACTGTTTTAGGAAAAGTGGTCAGGATAAGCACCTGTAAGGAAGAACCATTCGAACAGAGACCCAAAGGGCAAGAACAGGCAACCCCTGTGGAGGGCTGGGAAGAGCATTCTGGCAGGTGGGAAGCGATTATGCCCTCTGTACGGTACCTACGGCCAGACATTTCAAAGAACTCCTCAGTAGTGGTAGGCACTATATCTTTTCTCCAGCTGTTTATAACCTGTAGTGGAAGAATACAGAAGTGACTGACAAAAAAAACCCTGGCCATTTCTACTTTAATTTACTATGCCAGTATTTCTGCCTCTTTGGAGTTGGCTAATTTCTTCATCAACTACCACATCCTCCCAGGACCTCTCTGAGGGCTGATCAGGGCTGCAGTTCAGAGTTCCCAAGGCATTGTCAGAGCACAAAATGCATTCCATTTGCTCCTGACTTTATTACATGCTATCCATCAGCTCACTGCAGGCACCTCTCAGGCATTTAATTCCACTGAGAGTTTTTCTCGATACAAATTACTTTCATTTACTGTAATTTTTTATACATTATCCACATGATTAGCTAGTTTTGAAACTCTTGACTAACGCCTTTCTCAGAGGTCATAATTCTTTCTATTTCTGCTATGTCTTATGCTTTGCCTTGTGCTTTGCTAATAATGAATCAATAAATTGCTCATTTCCTATCCTCACCCCAGTGAAGCCATATATGGTAAGCATTCATTACAATTTTTTTCTCAAAATTTTCTCAAAATCCTACTGCTACTACAAAGTTTTAGGTAAACTATGAAAATGAATTTACTTCCTGTGTTGAAAAGGGATCATCTGCTTGCGAAAACTAAGTTCTGGTTAATTTGATTAGAAATAGTATGCAGGTCAGACAGGATTGTTTGTTTTTAAGTTAGTATTTATACGTTTATTATGGAACAGAGATTTATATTATAAAATTTTATCTTCCTTGAGTAGAGTGGGAAATGTCTAGAAAAATTCATTAACGAATCTTGAAAACATTGGTCATGAACTACTTACACTGTCCTCTTTCCATATTTCCATGATACTGAATACCTCTTAAAGACAGGATATGAGTAATGCTGTATCTAGTGAAACTCTAGGAAGAATTTAAAATGTAATCATCATTAGCAAAAATTCTAAAAACAGCATGTTCTTACTCAGTACTTTGGCTTCCTTGCTATCTTAATTCTATATACTTGCTTTCTTTACATAAGATGTGCTACTCTTAGTACTGCAGATCTAGAGCCAATTATTATCGAATGACCTGGACTCTGTGTCTCACACATCATCAGCTAGATTTTTTTTTTAAACTAGTTTCAATTTTAGCAACAGTAAATCTATAAAGGGAAAAAATAAACATGATATAAAGTTCAATTTTTTATTGATTTGAGAAATGAAAGACTTTAAAATGTTCACTGACCTTTCATCTGTAATTTTCCTTTACTTATGCAGTTTATTGTTAATTTTAGATTGAATCTTGTTAATATATTATCTACTAATTTCACCTTCTGTTATCTAAGTTGGAAGAAAAAAAATTTATTTTAAAGCATAGAATATAAATATTTTAGGAATTATTCCTGTCTGGAAAGTTTACTACAGCTTTGGCAGAACTTGTCAAAATAACATTTGGAAGCATGGGTATTGATATTCTTGGCAAATTATTATTTTTTTCTTCAGGAATCCATTTACAAAATAATAATAAAAAACATCTTACAAAAATAGGAAGTATATGTTAAATGACAAAGAATGATTTAGAAATAGAAAAGGAAGAACACTGAGAAATAATGATGGCTAAATATTGTACAATTATATTTTCCACTTAGGACCAACTGAAAGTACAGAAATACAATAGTTAATAATTCAATGCAGTGGTTTTTTAACTCTAGTATATATAATAATCATCTGCCAAGCTTTTAATTTCTGTATGTGTGGTGGGGGAATGGGGTGTATGTGACAGACTCAGATTCTCCAGCATCAACTGGGTGCCCAGCAGTCAAATTCCATTCTGACCCAGGCTCCCAGAGTTAGTGTTAGACCCCACAGGTTAAAGGCTCAGTCCCACAATACCTCCTACACTTTGGACACTTATTTCAATAGAGTGCCCAGGCTACCCATAATTCTGACAAACCGCTATGAATTGGGGGTTTCTGTGGACCCCCCCTCCCCAGGTCTCCATGACCTTTAAGTTCAGTAGTTGCTAAAATGACTCAATTTAGGACAGAAAGCATTTGATTCACTACTACTGGTTTACTATAAAGGATACAACTCAGGAACAGCTAAATGGAAGAGGCACGTAGATCAAGGTATGGGATAATGGGGTGCCAAGCTCCCAAGCCCTCTCAAAGCACATAGCCTCCCATCACTTTGATGTAGAAACTCTCTTAACCCCATTGTTTAGGGTTACATGAAGGTTCCTAATTAAGTAGGCACACTTGATTAAATCATTGGCTCTTGGTGGTTGAAAGTTCCAAAGCTTTAATCACATGATTGGTTTCTCTGGCAACAAGAGCCACCTTATTAGGATAAACTCAGGTAAGGTTGAAAGTGTGCTATGAATTAAAAAAAAAAAAAAAATGCCACTATCACTTCTGTCAGAAGTTGCAAGGGTTTTAGAAGCTCTGTGTCAGGAATCAAGGACAAGGACCAACTTAAGTATTTCTTACTATCACCCAGACAGCCATTGGGATTGTTTCCAAATATTATAGTTTTCCTTTCAGACATATGGTAGAATTTCACTTTTCCACCCCTTTTGTTAGGTTGGACATATGACTTGTTTTATCCAGTAAAGATGAGAAGTGGGTCACTTTAGGAGGAAGCTTTAGAGATTAGTGTGCCAGGCATCATGTTCCCATCCCAGTGCTCTGGTGGTTATGGAAGAGTGGACCATCCTCTTGCCATCTGAGTTACTAGACCAAGCAGAGCCTCTTGCTCCCTCCATGGGCCTTGTAGTGTAAACAAAATATAATCTTTTGCTGTTACATTAAGCTTCTGAGATTTAGGGGTTAATTACTATAGGCTAGCCCACCTTGACTTAAAATATAAATCATAGATTAAAGTGCTTATTTTCCTGATTTGCTAAGGCTTATTATTAGTAATGAGTGCTGAGTTTTATTGAATGCTTTTTTTTTTCTCTCCGTCTGTTGAATCGATTGTTTTTAATCTTAATCTGATAGTGTCATGGATTACATTGCAGCTATTGTCATATTGAAACATCTTTCCATTCTTGAGACAACTCCTCTTGATCATCTTACATGGTATTTTTTTAAGGTTTTATTTATTTATTTGAGAGAGAGCAGAAATAAAAAGAGAGTGTATGAATAGGGAGGAGAGGAGCAAAGGGAGAGGGAGAAGCAGACTCCCCACTGAGCAGGGAGCCTGACACAGGGCTCTGTCCCAGGACCTGAGATGACCTGAGCTGAAAGCAGACACTTAACCGACTGAGCTTACCCAGATGCCCCTTATATGGTATTTTGATACATTGCTAGATTCCATTCTCTATTTTTTAAGAACTTTTAAATTTATGTTCATTAATTAGGTGGTATTATTTTTTCTTTTCCATCCTTATGTAAGGTTTTAGTAACAAATGTCAAATTTGATAAATTAAGTTGGGGAGCTAGCTTTTACTCTTTTTTCTCATCTCAATCTGTATTGAGTTCCTTAGTAGTTTGATAGAACTTGTCTTTTAAAACTTCGGGCCTTGGTTCTACTTTATGGTGGATGGATTTTTGACCTTCAGTACCAATTGTTTAATGGTTATAGGTATCTTTAGCCTTCCTATTTTTTTAGACAATTTTAATATTTATATTATTCTGGAAAAATGTCATTTTGTTTCAAATTAAATATCAGAGAGTTATAAAAGTTGAGTTTTATATAGATTTACAGGGAAATAGATACATAGTTTTTTATCCTGTACCATATCTAGACAAAGTTAATATTTTTTAAAAAGATTTTATTTATTCATGTGAGACACAGAGAGAGAGGCAGAGACACAGGCAGAGGGAGAAGCAGGCTACCCACAAGGAGCCTCATGCAGGACTCAATCCTGGACGCTGGGATCACGACCTGAGCCACACTCCCCGCCCCTCCCCCACACTCTCCCACCAGCACGGGCAGTGCCGCGCCCCTCGCTTCCTGCGGCACCTGGCCCCTCACTCCCGCCCCTGGAGGCCAGGCCGTCCCCGCCTCCCCGTGTCTGCCACTGCTGAGCCGACACTTGGTGGGACCACGCGACTGAGAGGCTGAGCGGTGGCTCTGCGTTCCATGGGATTGCCACTCGCCTCATTTCATTGCACTGGTGCATGGAGAGAAACGTTTGTCCTGTTGTCTGTAAACCAAGGAAGCCATCATTAAACTGTCTTATTTCTCCCCCCCCCCCCCCCAAAAAAAAAAAAAAAGACACTCGACTGCTGAGCTACCCAGGAATCCCTAGACAAAGTTAATATTATATTTTTATTTCTAATATTGTATACTTTTCTTAACCAGGCTTTCCAGAAGTTTTCTATTAATCTCTTCAAAGAGTCATATTTTTGCTTTAGCTGATACTCTGAAATTTCTATTTCAGTTATTCTCTTAATTTTTACCTTCTTTCCAACTTGTCAGTATACTATTTTCCTAACTTCTTGAGTTTAATGTTTAACTCAAGAAGCTTAATCTTACTTTTTTAATAAGTAATTTAAGGCTATACATTTAGATCCAAATCAAGTTTTTATATGTAGCACTTATTTAACCTTGGCTAGTTTGGAAGTTATACATTCCATTTCTGTTCTTTTGGGGGTTACCTTTACATTTATAAATTTGTAATCTTCATATTTACCTTAACAAAGTTGAAAATCACAAGCTCATCCCCCTACAAAGCAAGCACCTTATGTATCTTTAACTGCAGTTGCACCCCACTCATCTCACTGTTTCTTCATTTATCTCTCCATTTCGGGTAATTTCCTCAGATCACTAATTCTTTAGTTGTATCTAATATGTTGTTTTGCCTATCTTTTTTTTTTTAATGAAATAAACTTTTTTTTTTTAAAATAAACTTTTTTAAAGTTTTGGAATCCTATTTGGTTCTTTTTCAAATCTGTTATTTATGATATCCTATTTTCCTATTTTATTCTGGTTTTAAACAAAATTTTTAATGGTTTTCAGATTGCTTTATTATCTCAATTTCTAAAGAAGCTCTTATTTCTGATTGTTACATCTGCTGACTCTTCCTGATGGTATTTGATTTCTTTACATTAGTGAGTAACTGGGATATGTGTTTGTCTTCACTGAGGGATGTTTTACCCATGAGAATACCTGTAGCACACAGATTGCTAAAGTATCCCTCTGGAAAAGTTTTGCATTTTCTTTTGGCTACCTCTAGGCTTTTGGCTTCTGGCTCTTTTACTGATATAGGACCAGTTTTTAAATGCCTTTTTTAGCTTGGAATTTCCTTGCCATAAAGGTAGTCTTTAAAGTCTGACTAAACTCACATGCATGGCTTTAAGTCTGAGGTTTTGATTTCTCACAGTAGACTTTTCCTCAGCCCAGAGCCTAGCTAGAGACAAGTGTTTTCATTGCCTGGATCAGTGAGCGAGGGGGACAGTCCTTTCAGGGTCTGACTTTATGCAGGAGTCTCAGTTCTATCTTGTCATCTTAGGTAAACCCAAGACCATGTCTGCTGTCCCCTCATAGGCATTACAGTCCTGGGACCTCTGCCCAAAATTGTATATGTACACACACATGTATTAGGATCTGATCCTTGTGTTTATTTAGGCCAGATCTCTTCTTCCCTTTCCCACCCAACACACTTTGGCATTAACTCATAGCTGATCAGCCCTAGCTTTTATTTCCTTTTCATTTGACACCTCATCAACATACTCTTTCATCATGTAAATTCCACTTTTTTCAGACTGTGTGTTTGTAGTGGGCAGAGAATATTCATTAGCTCAGTCCACCACATTGATAGAATCCTTTACTTTTTAATAAAGGAAGAATAATGGTTACCAAAAATACAGTAATGTAATAATAATAGCCAACAACTGATAGGCCAAATCAGGAGTGAGAGTGAGCTAACTGGGGAAAACTGCCTAAACATTCTTTCATTTAATACCCATTCAGCATGTACTATGTAAGATTCCAGACACTGCTCTAAATCCTGGAGTTACAAAGATAAATAAGATCAGAGTCTTTTCTCTAGGAGTTCATAGTCTATAGGAAGGAAGAATATCGGGGGTTCCTGGGTGGCTCATTCAACCTCTCCCTCTGCCCCTCTCCCTGCTTGTTCTCATTCTCTCTCTCTCTCTCTCCTCCTTCTCTCTCTCAAAAAGTAAATAAAATGTTTTTAAAAAGAGAAAGAAAGAAAGAAAGAAAGAAAGAAAGAAAGAAAGAAAGAAAGAAAGAAAGAAAGAAAGAAAAAGAAAGAAGCATATAGAACAAATGGAACATAGAGAAATGATAACAGAAGCATGTATAATTTCTGTGGAGCCTGTAAGTAAAATCCAGTTCTCTCCCATCTTTGCCTTTTAGAGTTAGAGATACTTGATAAAATAATGTTTCTAAAAGTTGTTAGAAAACAAGTGAGAACTTCTAAAAGGTAGGGAAGACATTTTAGGACAAGAGCAGATACTTGTAAAGGCCATCCCACTGGTGGTACTTCAGTTTGGCCGGAGAATTAGGAGTAAGTAAAGAACTGGTGGCAGAGGAAGCCAGAGAAATAGGCACAGGTTTTCAGACTTGATTCTGTATCAAGTGGTTTGTCGTGTTTATAAATTAGGAAGGTAATGCTGTTAGTTTTGTCTTTCTACGGATGTGTTAAGATGCTGAGAAGAAAGCTAGAAGGCATGAGCCAAGTTAGGAGGCTGTCATAGGCCACTGATGATGGATTTCAGAAAGCATGAGTAGAAGTGAAGAGGAAGGAGGAGTGGATTTCAGCAATGGAGACTCTCAGTGAAGATTTTAGAGTTGGTGTAAACAGAGACCAGAAAGGTGTTAAGTAAACCGAAATTTATTGAGCAGTGACATATGCCAGACATTTTACCAAATTCCCTTACTTAGCTCATGGTACTCTGTAAGACAAGTGATAATTTATAGATGAGAAAACAGCCTCAGTAGCCCAACATCACACCTGTGGGGCTGTAACCCAGGGCTGTCTGGCTCCCAGGCTTGATTCTTTCCACTCCTGCCTCTCTGTAGGGATTTTTTTATTATTATTCTAATCATTTTTTTCCATGGAAGTCTGCCTCATATTGTAGTCTTATAAAGTGAAATGAAGAGCAATTCAAGAGTCTCTAAATAACTATAATTTGAAGCTTCAAATTACTTCTCAACTGTAAGCTAATTAAATCTTGCAAGGCCAGCCCCTCTAAAGTTGAAAACGATTTGGCATCTCTTTCCATGTCATTAGGCTACATCTATCTTCACAGTGTGACGATTCTGCACCTTGCATTTTCTGTTGGTCGACATGTGGTTTGTGGGTCGGTGGGGCAAAGGGTAATAATTATTCCCATCCCCTCTGGTGAAATTTATCAGAAACTAATTCAGAAGCTGTGCTCTCATCACCAAGCTAGTTCACAGTTCAAAAAACAGTGATCATTCAGGGATGTCTGACAAATACGGTGTTACCATAAATTGAAGAACTAGAAAGCCAGTAGCAATTATTGGTGGTTTATCACAGGAGAAGTTCTTTTGGGCTTTCAAAAGAGAGGCTTTATATGAGTAAGTAGAAAAGATCTGATTATAATAAGCAAGATGGAAAACTATGACCAGCTTTCCTACCAACTGGACTCTTCCTTTTTCTACCACCTGAATGCCCAAGCGTTCTTTCCTTTTTTCCCCTTAAATACTAATCGTGAGGACTAAAGGAACACTGAGAGGCAACCATAATGTTCAGAAATAGCCCAAGCTCACTCCTCCTATCATGCCTTACATAGGAGTTAAATTGGATTTCTAGGCAAAGAGTGAGGACAGTGTACATCCTAATGGTTTAGAGGACAGATGCTAGAGCCACACTACCTAGAGCTGAATCTTGGTTCTGATGCTCACTAGCCATGTGATCCTAAGCAAGTTGCTTACTGTCCCTGTGCCTCAGTTTCTTCATCTATAAGGTGGAAATAATAAGACACATCCCATGGGGCTGTTTGAAGATTACAATATAATATAAAGAACTTAGAACAGTGGCTGGCATAGAGTAAGCCCTATGTAAGAGTTTATTATTACTACTATCATTCTTGACATTTATAAGCAGTAACTTCTATTTCAGTGTGTTAGGGTGATTGTTATTAAGCTTAGATAATAAAATGTTTGATTTCTTATTTCCAGTAAGCAAATTTTTGAGTAGAATAAGAATAGACTGTCTCTTTTATGCTTACCCATTACGGTGTTTTGCTCTGATTTTGTAGTGTAAATCTTTCAAATAGAAAAGATTTAAAACTTAACTGTAAGTTCTAAAACTGGTATCTAAATTGAATATGGCTTTTGTGCTTTTAAAAAGTGTATTTTCTTTGTTCAATTGGAAACAATTTAGTGCACCCACATTCCTTCTGGTTTAAGTAATCTAGAAAAAATTTAAATGACTACAAAGGTGGGATTAATCAGATTTGTGATTGGTGAAAGAAAGTTGCAGACAGCTTCCATGTAGCAAGTGTAGCTATTTTAATGGATGTTCCAGACTTGTCCATAGGCCCACCCAGTTGCTGCACTGATGGCCACTTAAACAATTTAATGTCACTAAAATGGTTCTAGTAAAGAATTCTTTAAAAGAAACTGCAATAATTTATCATTTTGAGCTGTCTGAAATACCATCATTACCCTAATGGCCCATGGTTAGAACATTTGTCTTCAAAAAAATTTTTTTTCTCTCCCACTGGCTCTCCTTCTTCTGTTCTGACCCTCTTCTTTCCATCTGTGTATTCCTTTTGCGTGTTTGTTTCAAGTTTTTATTTACATTCTAGTTAGTAAACATATAGTTAATATTAGTTTCAGGAGTGCAATTTAGTGGTTTATCATTTACATACAACACACAGTGCTCATTACATCAAGTGCTTTCTTTAATTTCCATCACCCATTTAACCCATCCCTGCCCACTTACAGTTATCACCTCAGGTTTTTCTCTATAGCTAGGAGTTTCTGTGGTTCGTTAATACCACTAATCAGGCTTAAGTTTCATTCACAGCATCTAGCCTGTACTAGATTTCCTTACCTTACCCTGCTGGCCTTGATTCAAGAAACATCTGTCTTCAAATCTTACCCTTTCTGAGTCGGTTTTGGTAATTTTTAAGTAACCTTTTATTCAAGTTCTGAGGGCTACTTGCTTGTGAGAATAGGGCATCTTGACAAAAGGATCAACAATACAGAGGCTCGGGGGTGAGAGGACTGTGGCACTGACTTTCAGAAGGGATGTGTGCAGTGAGCAGGTCCTTATAGAAGGTGCAACGTGCTGTACCATGTGCCACACTCCTAGCAATGGCAATGGGCAGCATGGTTAAATGTATCACAAAGGCACCACACTTCCTCAGTGATGTCCACAGTAGACAGTGCTAATCAATTGTGGCAACTTTGCAGTCCTTCTTGACAGAACATTCCAGTCACTACCAGTCATTTGACATTGGCACTTAAGATGAAACCTATTTGCCATCTGGGATACAATTTTTGCAAAAAAAAGAAAAATAATAATAATAATAAATAATAAAAATAAAATTTTCTTCAAATGGATTTTTCTTATGTTGATTCTCCATTAAAAAGAAAGAAAACCTGAGAACAAAACATTAAATCTCAACTTTGTGAAGGCATTTCTTTTTTGGGGGGGGGTAGTATGATATGGTTCAGAATATCAGACGTCTCAAGCAAGCCTTTGGCAAGTACTAGATTCAGTCAGTTCATAGCTGATTTTTTTCTCACAAGTGCCTGAAGTACTCAAACTCAGTGCTGGTGCTTAACGTGAGATCAATATACCGTGGATACCAGACTGAGTTGACGTTCTGTTATAGAAGTTCAGAACCTGAATTTCATTCTTGTCATACTGAGAGCCATCCTCTTCTTGTGAAAAGGTGGATAAACAGGAGTAGCCCATTTCTCAGAAGCTTGGATTATTGCTGAAGTACGTGGATAAATGCTTTGTCATAACCTCAGAACAAAACTTAATCAATTACCAGCTAACACATAAAGGACAGAAATGGATTATTTTAGACAATGCTAAGCATTTTCCATATATTATCACATTTGATCCCCATAGCAACTCTACATGGTAAAGCCTACTTTTATTCCTGGGTTAAGATGAGAAAATTGAGAAGAGGTAGCCCAAACTTGCCCAAATACTATAGCTAATAAGTGAGAGAACCATGATTTATGTTCAGATAGTCTGACTGAAAAGCCTGTTCTCTTGACTTCCACATTGCCTTTCCTTCACTTGAATTGCAGGTTTTCTAATTCTCCTTATCTGCAGGTTCATATCATCCAGTCCTTCCTCTTGCTCCAAAGAGGTAAGCCCTTTGCGATCTTACTAGCTAGTAACTTCTAGAGCTTGAGGCTTGGGGAAGGTACCTGGTAAATCATAGCCTCACCACCATCACCAGGATAGTAAAGAACCCCATTTAAAGTTAGGCTTAAAGAATATAGTAGAAATGCTTTAGAAGCTGGGATTAGAGTGGATATTTCAGAGGTAGCCAAGAAGAGGTAGAGATTGATAAGAATTGAAACCCCCAAGGGCACCTGAGTGGCTTAGTGGTTGAGTGTCTGCCTTTGGCTCAGGTCATGATCCCAGAGTCCTGGGATCGAGTCCTGCATCAGGCTCCCTACAGGAAGCCTGCTTCTCCCTCTGCCTCTCTCTGGGTGTCTCTCATGAATAAATAAATAAAATCTTCTAAAATAAAGGATTGAAACCCCAAGGAGTACTTTTCCAGTGAAGCCAGCCATGTTTCTCAAAATGTGGTCATTGGAACCCCTACATTAGAAGTGGTAGAAAGTTCCCAGTCCAGAAATATCTCCCCCATATTGCTTTGTTTTAATTTTACAAAGTCAGATTTTTCTTAACATTCATATATCTGGGAAACTGTGAACTATGTGATCATCAGATTGCTTTCAGTTGAGGAACAGGAATAAGGAAGAGCCTTTGGCTTCTGAAGCTTAGAAAGAAAATGGGAGCATAAAGGTCAGGGGTGAGAGGGTTTTAGAATGCAAAGGGAGTGGGGAAGTCAGAAGGTGGCCTGGCATAAGGACCTTGAGAACCTGAAGGGTCAGAAGGTAGCTGTAAGGGTCCTGATGAACCTGCCTTGTGATCCTCTTTGTTTGGGGTTTGATTTTTTTTATGTTTTATCTCTCCCTGCTCCACCCCAGAATAGAGAGCCTTGTAGACCTTGGTGCTCCCTCACCTATTTCCAGACCCTTTCCTTTTGAGCTCCATTAATTCCAGGGAGGAACCACTCGTGCCTCTCCCCGCGAGGTCCCTGAGAGCATGGCGTCCTCAGGCAAAACTGCACGTAAGTGACAGGCCCCTCTCCTCTCCTTGCATCCATCTTCTCCCACCTCATCCAGGTTATTGTGCAGGTTTCCAGCTGCCCTTGGCAGCAGAGTGGAGTGGGGAGAGACAAAAGGGGAAGCATGAAGCAGCTGGTCCTTGCAAAGGGGAGTGACTGTGACACGGTATCCACTGGTTTTCAAATCCACTGCCTCCTGTCATCCCTCTTCCCTTGTCTTTATCATTCCAGATATCTGATAAGAAGCTATAAAACTTTTACCAGAGAATAAATGATGTCCAGAATTGTGCCATCCCCAAAGTCTTGCCATATGATCACTGTTTGTGACACACAGGATACCCACAATACCAATATGTCACCTACGAGCACAGTGTAGTTTCCTGGCCATGATGAGGGCTCAGTGCTTGCCCAGGATGGCTGATGTCATCTTTTAGAAGTTATTCTGTAGGGGGGCCTGGGTGGCTCCGTGGTTGAGCGTCTGTCTTTGGCTCATGGTGTGATCCCAGTCCCGGGATCGAGTCCCACATCGGGCTCCTTGTGAGGAGCCTGCTTCTCCCTCTGCCTATGTTTCTGCCTCTTTCTCTGTGTCCCTTGTGAATAAATAAATAAAATCTTTTTTAAAAAATAGAGGTTATTCTGTATTTAGTGATTACTCTTGCTTATGGAAAATATTTGCTTCAATGGTTTCACCTCTTTTAATTCCGATTGCAGATCTTCATACATGCACATGGGAGTTTCTAGCTGAAAAAGACTAATTCAGATATTTTGGTCCTATTTAAGTATCAGACAAAAGGAGGGCAGCAGGCGTTCAGTTTAGCAACAGATGACATGAAAGAGGCTAACCTCCTGTTTTCACAAGAACCTTGCAATTAGGTATTAGCCCCACTTTACAGATGAGGCAGCTAATGCTTTGACAGTTCATTACTTGCTGAAGTTTCACAGGTAGTAAGCAACAGAACCCGGATTTAAAGCCAGCTCAGCATACATCCATGGCCAGGGCTCACTCCAGTTGCTCTTTTGGAATGCCAGGTGATGATAGTAATGGCCCCTGTCACATAGACAGCTCTCCTCTGCCAATGCTGCTGCTCTTCCTTCTGCAGGAAGGATGACAGTGTCATCAGGCCTGCTAGCAGCAACTAGCGTGTAGGCAACTTTCTTTTTCAACCACTGTCAGACTTCCATTTTTCCTTGTTTCTCCCCTATTTCCTGGTTCCTGGTGTGTGTTTACTTCCACTTTTACTTTCTTTCAGAATTAGGTATTTCCTGGCTTTCCTCCTCCTGCCAACACTCACAGTTACTTTTAATCTCTGCTAACTGCTTAGATGTTGAAGAGCACCTTGTTGAATGATTCTTAAGTGGAGATAGTCCATTATAAATGCAGTTGCCTTTAAAAATAACGTGGTGTATAAGTGAAGCCAAAGGTTGCTTTTTATAGACTTTCTGCAGAAGCAAATGGGCCCTTGTCATTCATAATGAAGGTTAAAATGCTCTGAAATTTAGGATCAGATGATGCTCCTCTTTCAGAGGAGGTGAGAGAAGGACTTGGATGTTTAAATACATAGTCATGTGGAAGTGTTGTCACCACTGTGGATTGTGCTTTGCAATTGCCATCTTGTTACATCTCAAATATGTTAGCTACAGCCTAGTGTTCTACATTTAAAGCTGCCCCCAGTCCCTTTGTTCCCTTTCTTCAATTAAAAGGAAAAGAAGAAAAGATGTTGAAATGACTAATATTCTAGTACCAGGAGCATGACAGACCAAAACAGGTAATTTTATGCTATTGCTATAGAAACAGGAGTTTAAAAAAAATGAGCATAAACCTTGCTTTTAAATGATTCAGTTATTTTCTTTTAGACCATTGGTGCCATAATAGACATTCTCCTTTTAAATAAACAAGGAAGGGAGCATCTCTTAATGCAGACTTTTACTTTACATAAAGATATTTTTAAAGCTAAATCCATGCCTAATAGAAAAATAAAGATTAAGTGGGTTTTCCTAAATGCTGCCTCAGTTTAGAATTCATGCAGATGTTCCTGGAAGTGCACTGTCTCTGGACACAGTCTTATGATTTTGCTATGTAATTTGGCCAACATTAATTCAGTTAATATTTACTGAGCACCTACTGTATGGCAGGCATCTGCTAAACACATTGCCACCTCCCTCAGATTCTAGAGGAAAAGGCAGAGAAAAGAAAGTACGTAAAATACTTACAAATTGTGGTAAGTACTCTGAAGGAAACAGGCAAAGGCTTAACCAAGGAGATACCTGCTCTTAGGGCATTCAGGATATTTACATTTTAAGACTTAAAGGAGCATGAATAAGTAGCCATGGGAAAAGTGGAAGGAAAAGGGTATCCAGAGAAAGAAAAAGTCTGTGCAAATTCCTTTTATAAGAACACACCAAACGTGAAGCTGGAGAGCAAGAAAGAGGGACAGTGGCATGAATGAGGCTGGCATGTGTGCTGATTTATCTCCCTTCTATCCCTCCAGATCCGTGCACTGCCTTCTCTCATGTGCTCTGTGTCCTGGGTGGTAGATCCCTTCTGTTCCTCCGCATCACATCATATTAATCACCCAGGCTCCCTTGATCTCAAGACTTCTCAGTCAGTGGGAGGAACCAGAAGGAGATCAGAGGACAGGAGGAGAGAATTCAGGGTATTTCTTGCCTTTCCATCTGTAGGACCCATCCTATGACGATCCAGTTTCTCTGGCTCCAGTCCTCCCCTTGCCCCAGGAATGGTAATGACTGCCGATTGTCATTATCTCTCCGTGTCTAAACAACCCTGGTTTGTTCCCCTGACCCTGCCCATACCTCTATAAAGAGTTATTTTGTGAGTCCCTTCATTTAACCCATGTAAAGTGGTTTGTTTCCTTTGAAATCCCAGAGTACAGAGAATGGGACCTGTGAGTGAGGCAGGATCATTTATAGGCCTTGTGAGCTTAGAATTTAGTTTTTGTTCTCAGAGCAGCACGAAGTTACTGAAATAAGATGGAATAATTGATCCCATTTAAGATGCTCACTCTGGCTGCTCACAAGGGTCTTGACTGGGGGATGGAAGAAAAGAATAGGAGCAAGGAGATACCAGCTGGAAAGCTGTGCAGGCAAGACACATGGTCCTTGGACCAGAGTGATAGTATAAGAGTTAGAGAAATGAGTGGATCCAACATAGAAGTGATAGATTTGCTGAGAGGAAATACAGATTAGGAATGACTCTTAAGTTTCTGATTTGAGTGCCTTCAGGGTAGTGGTGAGGATGGGGAATTAGGGTTTTTCTTTTCTTTTTTTTTTAAGTTTTTTTTTTTAAGATTTTATTTATTCATGCAAGACATGAGAAATTCATGCAAGATGGCACTAAACTGCTGAGCCATCCGGCTGCCCAACTAACTGCAATTTAAATAAAAATTTAAAAAAGGAACGCCTGGATGGCTCAGTGGTTGAGCTTTGACCCAGGGCATGATCCTAGAATCCTGGGATCAAGTCCCACATCGGGCTTCCTGCATGGAGCCTGCTTCTCCCTCTGCCTGTGTCTCTGCCTCTCTCTTTCTCTCTCTCTCTCTCTCTGTTCTCTCTCATGAATAAATAAATAAAATCTTTTAAAAGATAAATAAATTCCAGTTAGTTAACAATGTAATATTAGTCTCAGGTGTACAATACAGTGATTGAACAATTCCATATATCACCCGGTGCTCATCCCAACACGTGATCATCATCACCTATGACCTCCCCTCTGCTAACCACCAGTTTGTTCTCTATTGTTTCTTTTGTTCTTCTTCAGTCTGTTTGCCTCTTGATGGGTTTCATTTGCAATGTCTGTGGAATATCCAGGAAAAGTTTCAAGGAAGCAGTTCAGAGTTCAAGGAATGATTCAGGGTTAGAGATTTAAATTGAATTGTCAACACAGAGATAACATTTAAAATCAGAGCAGGGAGTAGAAAATAGTCCACAAGAAAAAGAATTTTTAAGAAAAAGAGAAGAGAACCCAGAAGCTCCCAGATATAAGTCTATAGGAGCTATTTGAATGCATATTTTAATTCCTCCACAAATATTAAATAATATATAAATTGAGCTTTAGGGGTACCTGGGTGGCTCAGTGGTTGAGCATCTGCCTTTGGCTCAGGTCGTGATCCTAGGGTGCTGGCATTGAGTTCCATATCCGACTCCCTATAGGGAGCCTGCTTCTCCCTCTGCCTATGTCTCTGCCTCTCTCTGTGTGTCTCTCATCAATAAATAAATCTTTAAAAATAAATTAATCTAGCTTAAGGAAAAATAAAAATGAAAATAGTGAGTGCTTCAGAAATTAAATGTGAAAATTATAGGTATTATCTTCTCCCAATAAAATAATCTTGATATCTAATTATATATGGTTTTTTTGTATATTTTTTATTGGAGTTCGATTTGCCAGCATATAGTATAACACCCCGTGCTCATCCCGTCAAGTGCCCCCCTCAGTGCCTGTCACCCAGTCACCCCACCCCCCTGCCCACCTCCCCTTCCATTACCCCTTGTTCGTTTCCCAGAGTTAGGAGTCTCTCATGTTCTGTCTCCCTCTCTGATATTTCCCACTCATTTTCTTTCTTCCGCTATAATTATATATGTTTTTTAAAAGAGCAGTAGTTTTGTGCCTTCTGGGTACATCACCTTACTTCTGCTTTGACAATTGGCACAAATATAGCTCATGTGACCACTTTAGTGCTGGAAACTTGTGAATTGACTATAGAACTGAATGAGTTAATTTACTGCTCATTTCTAACCAACAGGATTCAGGTGATGAATTCTATGTGTTGTCTAACTTAATTGGGAAATGTGTTTACATTGAGAGCTTCCAGCCTAATTCAAATGAGGGAAAGCTTTCTAATTTCACCTTTCATTTACTAAAATTTTTTAAGATACAAGAATGTATAAAAATAGCACCAATGTGTTAGCACTAATGCAATCCATAATAACCAAATCTGTTTGCTTTTTACTTCAAAACAATCATTAGGCCCTACAATGAGACATTTCTTGGTGTTTTTCTTTAGTTCCTCTACAAATGATCATCCTCTGACTCCAGGGACCTATAAATTTTAGTATATGGCCTTCCAGCTTGTATATTATAGCACTGAACTGTCATCCATAGCATCCATTAGAATGTTATTGACAAAATGTCCACTCGTATTGAACTAAGCACTCGATAAACCACTATAAGTAAATTGTTGTGCTCTTAGCTCGAAGGATGGTCTATTGATTCCCCACACGAGTATGGGCCTAGCAGCACAAACCTAGCTACAATTCCCTTGTACCTGTAAAATGTTGCATAATGTCTTTTTTGAGGTCCCCAGAAGTAAAGAATTCTTTTAAACATTCTTTTTTATATATTGTTATCTGTGCAGATTATTTTGTTTTATTTCAGATAGTAAACTACTCATCATTGCCTTGTCCTTATGGGCTAAAACTCTTCCATTTATAAATTATATTACATAATAAAAGCAATCCATGCCCATAATAAAACTTTGGAATCATTCTCTAAATGTAACTGCATCTAATACTTTTTTTGTGAGTACCTTCAGAGATTAACTCTGTGTGTGTGTGTGTGTGTGTGTGTGTGTGGTATTACAATCCTTTTTTCCACAAAGAATCATACTATTTATACTTTCTGGTAATCTGTTTGGTGTGGAGACAGAGGGGACTTTCTACTTTTATCTGTCTTGGGAACCCTTCCGTGTTACTACATATTAACGTCTCATTCATTTTAATAGCTGCCATATGTATCATTGCATGGGTATAGCATAGCATTTATGTAAAATTTCCATTTGTTCTTCTGTTATGAGCTTCTATATAAGTGTATCTTTACATACTTGTAAAATCTTCTCCATTTAAAGACATGTGAGATTTTCATGTGAATAAGAGAATATATACATTACCTAAAGGGTCACAATCTCCTACACCTATATTGATACACTCAGGAAAGCAGAGGTGAAAAGGGAGAGAAAATCTGGAGATGTTTAAGGACATTTGACAGATTTCCCCCCTTGTTGGGTACTGTCAAATTTCCACCATGGGTAACTTATAGCAAAATTTTTAAAAAGTTTTTTCAAGACTCTAAATAATCAGAAATTCTCAGTAATCAGAGTTTGTGTAGTATTTTATTTTGATAATTGAGCATCTTATCTGATTTGCGATTTGTGAAAAATATACTTTTGGTGCCAAATATCTTCTTTATAGTGGTCTTCAAAAAGTGAGTGTTTATAATGATTCAATTCAACAGAATAGACAATTATGGAATAAGCAATGCCCTAACTATATGTATAAAAAAAGGTTACAATGCACCAGTGTTTTATTTCCTAAATTCATTGACAATTTATGGCAAGATGTGTTTTGGGGGGATTAGGAGAGTGGGTGGGTGGTATGGGAGTTCCATAATTTGACTTCTCACTTTTATGTTAGAGAACTCTAGTACCCAGGCCATAGTTTTTCTAAGGAAGGTAAATTTTGCTTGAAAACAGATGATTTTGAAGAAAAGAAAAAGAGAAAAGCCAGGAAGTTAGAGCTGACAAATCAATTAAAAGCATACATCTAGGAGTAATATCCTATATTTATCAAGTACTTCACTTTCTGAAGTATTTTCGTGATCATTTTCTTAGCACGATGAATGGACAAATGTTATTATCCCCAATTTACAGTTGAAGGAATTGAGTCTCCAAGAGATTGACTTTACTTCCTGGAATGCTTTGTCTTTAATAATAAAGATACAAATATTACTGCAGTAGTTTCCTAGGGCTGCCAGAACAAATCACCACAAACTGGATGGATTAAAACAACATAAATGTATTATCTCACAGTTCTGGAAGCTGAAAGTCCCAAATCAAGGTGCCAGCAGGGTTAGATCCTTCTGAAAGCACTGAGTGAGAATCTGTACTATGCCCCTTTCTGCTACCTTTTCAGCAGATGCCAGCAATCTTTGGCATTTCTTGGCTTGTAGATGCATCATTCCAATTTCCGCCTTTCTTGCCACATGACATTCTCTTTGTTCAAATATCCCTCTTCTTATTAAGAAGAGTGGTGGTGGGACGCCTGGGTGGCTCAGTGGTTGAGGGTCTGCCTTTGGCTCAAGGCATGATCCCAGGTCCTGGGATCGAGTCCCACATCGGGCTCCCTGCATGGAGCCTGCTTCTCCCTCTGCCTGTGTCTCTGCCTCTCTCTCCATGTCTCTCATGAATAAATAAATAAAATCTTTAAAAAAAAAAAAAAAAAGAATGCCAGTGATTGGATTATAGCCCATTCTAACCCAGTATGACTTTATCTAAATTTTATTCTATCTGCAAAGACCCCATTTCCAAATAAGGTTGCATTTACAGGTACCAGGGATTAAGGCTTGAACATATCTTTCTGGGGAACACAGTTCAACTCAACAATGACTGTGGGTTATTGAATGAATATTTTCATCACCAAAAAAGGTGATGCTTACTCTTTGTACCTTTCTGCTATATTTCCACTTACCCAAAGTCCCATCACCAGTTAGTGATTAAACTAGTAACAGGGATCCCTGGGTGGTGCAGCGGTTTGGCGCCTGCCTTTGGCCCAGGGCGCGATCCTGGAGACCCGGGATCGAATCCCACGTCAGGCTCCCGGTGCATGGAGCCTGCTTCTCCTTCTGCCTGTGTCTCTGCCTCTCTCTCTCTCTCTCTGTGTGACTATCATAAATAAATAAAAAAATTAAAAAAAAATAATAAACTAGTAACAGCTTTTTTTTAAATGGAAATATAATTCATATACCATAAAATTCTCCCTTTAAAGTATGGGATTCAGTGGTTTTGGGTGTATTTCACAGAGTTGTACAGCCATCACCACTGTGTAATTTTAGAATGTTTCATCATCCCCAAAGTACTTGTATACATTAGTAGTTACTCCCAGCTACCCCTAACCCTTTCTTTCCATCTCTAGGGATTTGCTTATTTTGAACATTTCATATAAATGGAACCATATGATATGTGGTCTGTGTGTCTAGCTTCTTTCACTTACTGTAATGTTTCCAAGATTTGTCTATGTTGTAGCATATATCTATTCCCTTTTATGCCTGAGTAATCCATTGTATGGACCTACCATATTTTATTTATTCACCTATCAGTTGATGGACATTTGAGTTGTTTCTGCTTTTTGGCTATTATTAATAATAGCCATGTTTACTGCTGTAAACATTCACATACAAGCTTTTGTGTGGACATAGGGTTGCAATCCCCATGGGTATATACATAGAAATGAAATTGCTGGGTCATAGGAAACTCTACATTTAACTTTTAAGGAACTGCTAAATTGTTTTCAAAGTGATTATACCACTTTATATTCCCATCAGCAATGTCTGTGGGCTCCAATTTCCCCACAGTGCCCTCAGCAGCACTTGTTATTTGTCTTTTTTATTATACCCATCCTGTGGGTATGAAATGGTATCTCGTGGTTTTGATTTTCATATCCCTATTGGTTAATAATGTTGAGTATATTTTCATCTACTTGTTGGCCATTTTTATATCTTCTTTGGAGACATATCTATTCAGATTCTTTGCTAATTTTTAAATGGGGTTATTTCTTTTATTGTTGAATTGTATGAATTCTTTATACATTTTGGACATGACTCTTATCAGATAAATGATTTGTAAAAATTTCCCCCTATTCTATGGCTCTTCTTACTTTCTTGATAGTATCCTATGAAGAACACAAGTTTCTAATTTTTAGAAATGTTTATTCTTTTCTTTTGTTACTTGTGTTTTAAACATCATATCTAAGAAACCATTAGTTAATTGAAGGGCATGAAGATTTTTACCTCTGTGTTTTCCCCTAAGATATTTATGGGTTTAACTTTTATATCTAAGTCTTTGGTCCATTTTAATAAGAAAAGACCCTTATCACAAATCTGATAAAAAGGGAATTTCTTCAATCTGATAAAGGGCATCTATGAAAAACATATAGTTTATCATACTTAATGTTGATAGACTGAAAGCTTTCCCCTTAGGAATCAGAAACAATTCAAAACTGTCTTCTCTCACCATTTCTATTCATCATTATATTGGAGATTCTAGTCAATGCAATAAGGCAAGAAAAAGAAATAATTTAAGGCATCCATATTGAAAGGGGAAAAGTAAAACTGCCTATTTGCAAACAGCATAAATGTCTGTAGAAAAGAAATAAATGAGTTCAGCAAGGTTGAAGAATATGAAAATCAGTATACAAAAATTGGTTGCATCTCTATATACTAGATAGAGTAATCTGAAAATGTTTCCTTAAGGAAACAATTCCACTCACAGTGTCATCAAAAAGAATAAAATGGTTAGGAATAACTTTAACAAAATTAGTGCAAGATTTGTATACTGAAAATTTTTAAATACTGCTGACAAATTAAAGATATAAGTAAATGGATAGTCACTCTTTTGGGACATTAAATACTGTTATGTTGACAGTTCTACCCAAATTTATCTAAAGATTCATTGGATGAATGAATAGTGGATGATTGATTTTTTATTTTGTTTGTGTGTGTGTGTGTGGGGGGGGGCTTTTTTGTAGAAATTAATGAACTGATCCTAAAATTTATATGGAAATTCAAAGGTGAATAGTAAAACAGTTTTGTGAAAAAAACAAAGGTGGAGTACTTATACTTACTGATTTCAAAATTTATTAAAAAGCAATAGTGATCAAGGCAGCATGGTACTGGCATAAAGAAGATAGATCAATGAAGCAGCATACTGAAATAAAACCTTATGTTTATAGTCAATTAATTTTTTTTTTTTTTTACAAAATTGCTAAGGCAATTCAGTGGGTAAAAGAAAAGTCTTTTCAGCAAATGATGTTGTGACATTTGTATGTGTATCCACATACAAAAAAATTAACTTAGAACCTTACCTCACACCATATACCAAAACTAGCTCAAAATAGATTGTAGACCTAAATGTAAGAGTTAAAAATATAAAACTTCCAGGAGAAAATCATGACCCCAGGTTAGACAAAGCATTTGTAGATATAACACCAAAACACAATTAATTAAAAAAATAATAATAAATTGGACTTTATAAAAAGTTAAGAGTTTTGCATTCAAAAGGCACTATTAAGTAAATGAAGACAATCCTCAGACTGGTGAAAATATTTGCAAATTGTATATATGGTATATATTCTGTATCCAGAATATAAAAAGAACTCTTACTGTTTATTAATAAGAAAACATATCACCCAGTTTAAAACTTTGTAAAAGATTTGGATAGGTGTTTCATAGAGGAAGATAGATAAATGGTTAAAAATCACATGATAATATTCTCAATATCACTTGTCATTAAGGAAATGTAAATTAAACCATAATGACTGTTTCCATAATTTGGATATTGTAGATAATGCTGCTATGAACATCAGGATGCGTGTATCCCTTTGATTTAGTATTTTTGTATTCTTTGGGTAAATAACTGGTGGTGCAATTGCTGGATCTTAGGGTAGTTCTATTTTTAACTTTTCCTTAACTCTAGAGAACTGATGGTTACAGGGGCGGAGTGGGGAGGGTGCGTTGGGGGATGAGTTGATAGGTGATAGGAATTATAGAGTGCACTTGTTGGGATGAACACTGGGTGTTTTATGAAATCACTGTATTGTATACCTGAAACGAATATTACACTCTATGTTAACTAACTGGAACTTAAATTAAAACTTTAAAAAAAAATAAAAATAAAACCAAAATGAGATACCACCTAATAGCCACCACGATGGCTGTCTTCTTGAGTATATGCCTAAGAAATGTGAAAACATTATGATCACACATGGAGTTGAATATGAATGTTCTCAGTACCATTATTTAGATTGTCCAAACCTGGAGACAAACTACAATTCCATCAACTCTGTTAGTGAATGAATAAGCAAAATATATATCCATGTATTACAATACTGTTCTGCAATGAAAAAGTAATTATACAGGCTATAGTATGGATGAATATCAAAAACATTATGCTCAGTGAAAGATGTCACAAGCAAAAAATTTATATTTTATATTCCATTTATATGAAACATTCAGAGAAGGCAGATGTTTCCAGACCCAAACCAGATTCATGATAGCCTGGGGATGGGGATGAGAATGGGAATTGACTACAGACAAGTATGCAAGATCTATTTGGATGGTTAGGAATGTTTGACAACCAAGTTCTGGTAATGGTTGCAAAACTCCTTAAATATACTAAAAATGTACACTAAAAATGGTCAATTTTATGTCATATAAATTATACCTCAATAAAGCTGTTTTTAAAAAGGGGGTCAAATGACATTCAGAGAAAGATTCAAAGAGCACCAGTTATTGATGTAAAATCATACACGTGAAATGTGCATTGTATTGAATGCTAATTCTAAAAAGAGGGGCTACCTTATGTTTTAATAAGTATATGAATGCGTCTTAGGTTCAGAATTACTGCTTTTCTTTATAAAGGACAAAAGAATCCTCAATGAATTTAAACTTCTTCAGAAGGGACCCAGGATAAATTGATGGAATAAAATTCCCTGAAGTCATGATGAAGCATAGGAGTGAATGTATAAGGGAGGCCTTCTGCATGGGGTCATCTTCCATATGGCTTTAAATTTCAGTGCACAGCCAAACATCATGGTACATACTTTAATATACTATTTTGCAAACTTATTCTTTTCTTGTAATTTATACATGAAGTTATCTGGTAGCATCACTGAAGGTGCATTCAAATTTGGTCATTTTTAGGTCATGATAAGAAGAGTAGATACCATTTTTGGCTTTAAGAACAAGTAATTCTAATAAGTGAATCTAATCATTAGAAGCCTGACACCAGTTTTGCAAGTTCATTCTAAGTTGAACATTCAGTGGTTGTAAATGATTGTACGTACAGAAGAAAAGTGAATAGGTAATCTAAATAGACAAGTTTATCTACGCTATTGGATGGTTGCTACCATTTACTCAAATACTTGCTGAAGTTGCCATTGTGAAAAAAAATTGTCAATCAAAGATGAAGATATAAAAGCAAATTGGAAATTGAATTGAAAAGTAATTTTACTTTCAAATGGTTTGCAAATGTAGATGTTAAGTTTGGAATGAATGTCGTTAATGACCATAGCTGAGAGAGTTATACACCTGCTGATCACTAGAATATTATAATAAATGAGGTTGATTTTCCTGTTGACTACCCCATTTTTTCTCAACATGGTCTCATTACTTTTTCTATCACATTGCTGACCCTTAGCTATGAATGCTCACTTATGGATAGAAAAACGTATTAACTTATATATGGGGTTTTTTTTTTAAGTATCTCTAAGTTTAAGAGCAGCAATGCCAGTGTTGCTTGTCTTTTTCTGCTTTGTTAGGTCACAGGAGGTTTTAGATGGTGAAAATCAAGCCTGTATTACAACTGAAGAGCTGTTTTACAAGCAGCCTTCCTTACAGCAACTAAATTGTCCCCGAAAAAGCACATGAGCATAATGAAGCTTTTAAGTAGGCACACATATGCATTTATATTCTCTATCTCTCATGAATGACTAATTTTAATTTTTTAAAGTAGCAATTCAGCGTACTTTCAGAACCATTTAAGCTTAGCACATGATTTTGTTTTCCCTCCAAAATCCAACTATTCTTGATTATGAGATAGAGAAGGTTTGCATATTTATTTTTGCAAAGACAGTAGAATAAATTCTCATCATCATTTGAGTGGCTTAGTCTTAATACCTCTGTCCTACTAAACTGGGCACATGAGCTTTTAAAAATTTTTCCAGAGATCAGAACTATGATGGTTAGATTTAACAGATCTTGTGCAGACCAAACCCTGACCTCCACAAGGGCAAAGTCAGGCCATGTACCCATTCTGTGGTTCTTCTTATCAACCTTTACAGCCCAAGTGTGGGGGGCAGGCTACCTTTCTTAATAAATATTTTAGTTAGTAGAAAATTAAAAAGCTAAGAGTACACAGCCACTCAAGTTGATGGTTAGTACTTAGGTAAAGTTTTCTGTGTGCCAGGCATTGTTCTAAACATTTTTCTTATACTCACTTATGTAGGCAGTCCTCACAACAATCCTATGAATACTATTATTTTTCACATTTTATTAATAAACTAAGGTAAAAAGTTTAAATAATATGCCCAGTGTCACAGAGCTAAGAAATGGTGAAGCCAGAATTTGAACACAGTTAAGTGTCTGACTCTTGATTTCAATTCATGTCATGATCTCAGGGTCATGAAATTGAGCCCTATGTCGGGGGCTTCGCACTCATTGTGGTCTGCTTGAGATTCTCTCTCTCCCTCTGCCACCTCTCTGCTCACATTCTATCTCTCTGTGAAATAAATAAACAATCTTTAAAATAATAACAATTGATCACTAAAAAAAAAGTAGCAGGGATCCCTGGGTGGCGCAGCGGTTTGGCGCCTGCCTTTGGCCCAGGGCGCGATCCTGCAGACCGGGATCGAATCCCACATCGGGCTCCCGGTGCATGGAGCCTGCTTCTCCCTCCGCCTGTGTCTCTGCCTCTCTCTCTCTCTCTGTGACTATCATAAATAAATAAAAAATTAAAAAAAAATTAAAAAAAAAAAAAAGTAGCAGTACTCAAAAACTACAGTCAACTCAAGACAACACTGATGATCAATTTGTAATAAACTGCTCTTCCGCCAAACTACAGAAATTTCATTGTGTTTATTCATGTGCATACTGGGAACTTTAACAAATTACCAAATATTTCAAGGCAATCAGATATCTTTGTGGAATTTAGAATGAGAGACTTCTTAAAACTCTAAAATGGGCTTTGGAATACCAAATTCTAGTAACCTTTTTAAACTCAATTAGAATGTTACTAGCAAGTGATAAAACTGAAATACATAGGACCACATGTTATTCACCCATGAAAACAAAGAAAAAGATTTGCATATTTGCGTCAGATTAAGGCCTATAAAATGGACTATAGTTACTGACCTAGAACACAAAAAGGGAATGAAAGAAATTCAGTAATAGAGGTTGAAAAACATGCTGTGGTAAGTCAAAAAAAAAGATGTAATTATTTTTAATTTGGAGATCTGAGATCTTTTCAAAGAGGAGGTGGCATTTCAACCCAAACTGTGATGGATGAATATAATTTCAGTTGGCAGAGTGAGAGAAGGGGCTTTCCAAGGGAAACGCATAAGCAAAGGCATGAAAATACAAAAGGATGGAGTATGTTTAAGTAGCAAGCATGCTGGTATTGTCATTGTGGCAGCCCACTCCAGTGTTCCTCACGGTCCACCTCTGGTGTCAGCTGAGACAGCAGTAGGTGGTTTTGGAGCAAGCTTGCTTGGATAGTGTCGCATATCCAGTGCCATCCAGGACCTTCTTTGATGCTGTGGGAGCCTACTGCTCTACCCACAGACAAGCATAACCTGGAAATACTAGGGTGGTAAGGCCCCCCCGAGGCAACCTTTAACCATTGAGGGTTAGGAGTTAGTGGATATAGGCTGCCATCTCCTATGCTTCAAGTGGACAATTCTGGGAGGTGTTCTGTGCATATCTCCATGGTCCTGGATGTTCTGTTGGAATGGAACCCTGGTGGTCTAAGCAGTGTTGTTAACAGTGCATTTTTATCTTGGCTTTTCCTCTTTTGCTGTCTTATTCTCTCCCTTCCTTCATTCCTATGTCGTGGAATCACCTCTCCTATAAACCACTTTCACCTGTGTGAAAAGCCTCCGCTTTCTCAGCCTCCGCTTTTGAAGGTGTGCTTCCCAAAGAGACTCTACAGCACAACCAGGTAGATGACAGCACAAAAAAAAAAAAAAAAAAAGTGATAGCACAAAGGCTTTAACTGTCAAATAGATTCCCAAGAATCAGAGATCTTAGCCAGTACTGATGCACATGTGAAGCAGAAAGAGATTTGGAACAACCATTGCAGCTCTCTAGTTCGTTCTCAATACACTTTTCCCCAAATTCAACAGATTAATTCTCTCAGCAATACTTGAGAGAACAACACTTGAGGGTATCACTCACTCAAAAGGAATTCTTATACTTTTAGCCTATATGACATTTTCCAAGGAACCATGCCCCATAAGTGCATGGATTCCAAGTTTGTTAACCATAAGCAATCTAGAGAGATCAGATACATCCTTTAAAAAGTCTATTAAGGACTTTCCCTCTAACCAACACCACTAGTATATTTGTCAGAGGTCCGTCATGTTTACAAGGATCTTGACTGGTTACTTTTCTCTTGAAATGAATGCCCTTTTGTAAAGGGATTAAATAGATTGTAGGCCAGTTACTTACCCCTTCCTTCCTAGTAAGCATGAAACCTTTCAAAAACTCTAAGCCGTGCACCTCCATCCTCTGGAATTGTCAGATAGCTTATAAATAATGTACCTTTTATTCTTCTTGCTTTATCTTTTTTTAGATAGCTGCCATATACGAGCTCTGAGACCATGAACAAATGACTTAATGTCTTTGAGCCTCTCACTACATTGGTAAGATGTGATTATTAACCTTTATTTCAAAAAAAGATTGTTGCAAGGAATAAATGAGATAGCATTGGTGAAATTGAGTGGAGGTTCTGGCATCATATGGTAGGGACTTAGATGTTGCTCTTCAATTCCATCCTTTTGTGTTTGTCAGATATAGTCTTGATATCTCCCCCCTCAAGCTCTTGATATCTCATGTTAAGACTCCTCAAAACTAACCCTGCATTTATTCTGCATTTTCACTCCCTGCTGATTATCTCACTGGGTCTCTCTGCAACACCCTAGTTTCAGTCTTGCACTCCTTATATGAAGCCTGACATGAGTAGAGGGTACATTGAGGAATGTGGTGTAAAGTGATAATGGAGTAGTGGCTAAGGGTCAGGTTTTGGAGGTCCTTGAGTAACAAGATAATGAACCTTGGACTTTATTCCTTAGGCTATAGGATGCCAAAGAAATGGGAACTAAGGGGTGACATTCAGTCCCCATGGCTGGTCCACATGAAGAATGGACTGAGAGATAAAAGAGTGGAGACACAGAGATTAGTGTATTCAAAGCAACAAATGACTAAGCATTGTGGTTATAGAAAACCAAGGAAGAAACCGATAAGAAACTACTAGAAAAGTGACTGTGATAGGATCTGACAGCTAATTGGAATAATGAAGCCTAAATGTTTAAAATAGGGAGCCATCAGTGATTCACAGGGTTCCTCAGTAATAACTGAGAAGATTTTAAGTGTATGAAGCCTATGGTGGGACAGTGAAGTGCCCTTCAAGAACATGGAAAACAGAAAGTGGGATTAGCCTGTGACCTTTTCATTGTTAAATAATGGTCCTGAATCAGAGGGTTTTTTGTTTTTAGTTTTTGGGGTTTTTTACAAATTTTTAAAGGAAGAATTTGCTAACAGAATGTGTCTGTTAACAAAAACACACAATTTGTTAACAGAATGTGTTTGTTAACTCACACACACAAAAAGGCAACTATGGGCTCTGTTCATCCAAACACAGTGAAGGATAGGAGTCTTAGCTACCAGATATTAAATATTTTGTTGCAAGGAGCAAAGATTATTCTACTATGGATGTGTATTTAGGCACTGTCTGCCCAAAAGAAAGTCAGCATGTCATTAAGAATGTAAGTATTAGGACAGCCCGGGTGGCTCGGCAGTTTAGCGCCACCTTCAGCCCAGGGCCTGATCCTGGAGACCTGGGATCTAGTCCCACAACAGGCTCCCCGCATGGAGCCTGCTTCTCCCTCTGCCTGTGTCTTTGCCCCCCTCCCCTTTCTCTCTCTCTCTCTCATTAATAAATAAATAAATAAAATCTTAAAAATAATTTAAGTATTAGAATCATTTAGATCTGAGTTTAAATCTGGATTCTGCTAGATGTGTGGCTTTGGGAACTAAAGCTTCAGTTGCCTCATCTGTTAAGTAGAGATAATAATAGGTATCTTATAGGGTTTATGGGAACATTAAGTGATATAATGCATATAGAATACTTAATACAGTATTGGCATATAGAAAATATTTAATAAGTAATTAATATTTAATAATATTACTACCTTTCCTTTGGAGAAAGCATACATGGGGTATGAAAGTATATAAGTCACTTGTTCTGATTATTTGCCAAGGGAAAAAAAAACCTGATGCTTGATAGATTTTTTTTTTCTTTAGATAAATTACCACATTCTAGCAGAGTACACTCATTTTGCTGGCTTTGGATCATCATTTTAGGAGGTTTTACATGAGTTATGATTGTAAGGCACATGTTTGTGACCTATTGGATAATTGGATCTAGACTGGAATCCAGAATTGAGCAGGAGATGGTTTTAAAAGCGAGAGAAGGGGAGAAGAGAAAGGGTACGTAGTTTTCATCAGATGAACAAGAATTGTATTGAAGGTGTTTAGCTGTGGTTCTGTGAGGATGGACACCAAGGTGCTAACATAGCATGAGGCAAGTAGCAGCCATGCAGCATAAACAAATGAAAGAACTTCAGCCTGTTATGGTAGTGACCATACCATCATATCACTGAAATGGCAGTGGATTTTAAAGAGACGAGTTTTATTTAACACTGTGCTACTTACTAGCTGTATTTCCATAGACTAGTAGCTTCCTTAGTTTCTGGATTCTAGTTTCACCTTCTATAAAATGGAGAATGAATATACTGCCTTCAATAAAGGATTTTTGTGAGACTTAATAAGATAATATCTATGAAATGTACTAAAAACAGCTACTTAAGAAAGGTTATTTTTCCTCTACACTTGAAGTATGATTTCTACATCTCAGCTATTTCCATATCTCTAGTACCTTGTATTGTGCTGTTAAGGCATTGACTTAATGCTAGTTGAATATGAATTAATGAAATCAGGAAGAAAATTTGAAGATCTTAAAGTTGGAATAGATGTGTTGGTTATCATAGTGGAATAGGTTTAGGTTTAAATTAAATTTTGCTCACTGGGTAGATAGAGTTATCCAGAATGGTGGCAGAAAATTGTGATCTAGGTGCCAGAATTGCCCAGAAATATGAAAGAATGCCCTAAAGATAAATAAATGATAGGTCCATATTGAGTAGACTTGAGGAAAGTGTTTTTTAACGTCTTAGAAGTTTTTTAAAAATAAGCAATGGAAATCCATGTAGACCATTCACCAGCCATATGCTGAATCATACAATGTCTTATAACATTTTTTTAAAAAGGAAATTGTACAAAGTATGTTCTCTGACCACAATGGAATGAAATTAAAAATCAATAACAATGCAATATATAGAAAAGACTGTACTGTTTGGAAATTAAGTAGCATACATCTAAATAACCCAAGATTCAAAGAAGAAATCATACGGGAAATAAAATATTTCAGACTGATAAAATTATAATGCTACATACCAAAATTTGTGGGAGGCAGCTAACATAATGCTTATAGGAAAGCTTATGTGTTTTAAATATTTATGATAAAGAAGAAAAGTTTAAAATTAATTGTCTAACTTTCCATCCTAATAAACTGGGGAGGGGGGGGAGAACAAATTAAACTCAAAGTAAGTAGAAGCAAAGAAATAAAAATAGAATCAATAATATTGATTAGAGAATTTTTATAAACAGAGAATAGAATAGAGAAACTTTCTAAAGCCAAGAGTTGTTTCTTTAAAAAGATAAACTTAAAAAAATAAAAATAAAATGATAAACTTAATAAACCAAAGCAGATTGATTAATAAAAAGAGAAGGGGATCCCTGCACGGCTCAGTGGTTTAGTGCATGCCTTCGGCCCAGGGCATGATCCTGGAGTCCCGAGATTGAGTCCCACATCAGGCTCCCTGTATGAGCCTGCTTCTCCCTCTGCCTGTGTCTCTGCCCCCACCTCCCCACCCCATCTCTCATGAATAAATAAATAAAATCAATAAAATATTTTTGAAAAAAATTAAATTAAAAAAAATAAAAAGAGAAAAATCACAAGTTACCAATGTAACTCTCAGGAATGAGAGGGAATACAACTACAGATCCTACGAATGTTAAGATGATAATAAAGGAAATAATATGAACAATTTTATGGCAATAAAAATCACAATTTATCAAAACTAAAACAACAAAAATCAGAAACCTGAATAGCCTACTAATCTATTAAATTGAATGTATAACCAAAATCTTCCTACAAAGAAAACCTAAGACTTAGGTTAATTCTATCAACATTAAACTAACACCATTTTGAACAAATTTTCAGACAATAGAGAAGAAAACACTTCCCAAATCACTTTGTGAGATTAGCTTAACTGTTATCAAAACCTGACATAGATATTATGAGAAAATTACAATCCAATGTCCCTCTTGAAAATATATGTAAAAATCTTCAACAAAATGCTACTAGCATAATTGAAACTTATATCAAGAGTACAAGGTTGATTTCACATTTGAAAATCAATCTGTATAATTCAAAATATGGACAGAATAAAGGAGAAAAATAATAGGATCTGAATAATGCAGAAAAAAAGGCATTGACAAAATTCCACACCCTTTCATGACCAAAAATTAAAGGGAAAAAATTCAAAAGCACTAGAAATAGAACATACAAAATCTGATATAGGAACCTTCATCTAACATCACATGTATAGAAACATAGTGAGCATTTTCCCCCTATAATCAAGAACAAGGCAGTGTTTTCTGTGCTCATCACTTCAATTTAGTATATGCTGAATGTGTTAGCCAGTACAGTACTGGAAAGAAAGAGAGAGAGAGAGAGAGAGAGAGAGAAAGGAAGGAAGAAAGGGAGGGAGGGAGGGAGGAGAAAAGAAAAGAAAAGAAAAGAAGAAAAAAGAAAAGAAAAGAAAAGAAGAAAAGAAAAAGAAAGAAAGAAAGAAAGAAAGAAAGAGAAAGAAAGAATAAAGATTGAAAAAAGCACAAGTGAAAGTCTTTTCACTGAAGACATAATTGTTTATGTATAAAATCCTTCAGTAATATACAAAACAACTACTAAAACAAATGTGTGAATTAAGCAAGGTCACAGAAATAGTTATATACGAAAATCCGTGGAATTTCCATATGCTAGTAGCATTTGGTTGGTGAATTTTTAAAATTCATTTTTAATCATATTAAAAAACAAAATACAAGTAAATTTAGCAAAAGATATGCAAGCTTTCTAAAATAAAAACTATAAGACATTGTGAAAGAAATTAAACAAGTCCTAAATAAATGCAGATGTATCATGTAAGTGAATTGAGTAACTCAGTATTGTTCTTTCCAAATTGATCTGTAGATTCAACACAATCCAAAACTCTCAACAACTTTTTTATAGAAAATTATAGTGTATCCTAAAATATATGGAAAATGGATCAGAAAAACAAACAAAACAAAGATGAAGAGTTTCTTTGTCTAGTTTCAAGACCCACTACAAATCTACAATGACCAAGGCAGTGTGACATTAGTGAAAGAATGGATAAATGAAACAAATAGATCAATAGAAAGCCCAGAAATAGATCCACACTCACATACATATATTAAATTGATTCTCAGCAAAGTATCGGCATGTCAGTTTGGAGAGTCTTTAACATATAGTGCTGGGACAACTGGATAAAAGTACCAAAAGAACCACACCCACTACCTCACACAATACACTGTAATTAATCTTGCATGAATCATAGAATGTAAAAACTAAAAGATCTAGAAGAAAATGTAGGAAAATACTTTCTTTGCAGCTTTGGGCTAGGCAGGGATTTTTTTAAGACATAAAAAGCCCTATTATAAATATTGATAAACTGGACTTAAATTTAAAACTCCTGCTAAATGAAAGGTGTCATTAAGCTTATGAGATAAGTGTATATGAGTTTCTGTACACTATTCTTGATACTTTTTCTGTGAGAAATTATTTCCAAATAGTTAACAAAAGGTACCATTATGATAATAGGCAAGAATAATCACAATGCATGTATCTGACAAAGGACATATATCCAAAAATATATAGAGAGAACTCATAGAATTATAGTAAGAAAACAGCCCAATAAATATTGAGCAACTGACTTAACAGACATTTCACAAGAAACACCAGTAAATACATGTAAAAGTGGCCAGTGTCATTATTCCTAAGACAAATGCAAATAGAGTCACAATGATATCCATTCATACTAACTAGAATTAGCTACATCTAAGTTCTGATGTGTTGAGGTGTCTGGATCAGTTAAGTATCAGACTCGGTTTTGACTCAGGTCATGATCTCAGGATTATGAGATAAAGCCCTGCATAGGGCTTAATATTCAGTGTGGAGTCTGCTTGGGATTCTCTCTCTTCGTTTCCCTTTCCCCCTACCCCCACATGTGCACTCACACATTCTCTCTCTCTCTCTCTCTCTCTCCCCCCTCCGCCCTCCAAAAAATGCTTAAAGTCTGATAGTACCAAGAGTTGGTGAGAGTATGGAACCACTGCAACCACTTTGGGGAATTATTTCCTTTTTTGGGGGGGGCGATTATTTCCTGATTATTCCTACTTGAGAATGAAAATACTTGTTCACAAAAACACTCTGAGCATATTCACACAGATTTTTTTTTTGTAAGAAACCAATACCGGAAACAAATGCCCATCAACAACAGAATGGATGGATAAATTATCTAGCCATGCAAGACTCAGCAATTAAAGACAGGAACTATTGGTGCATGCTACAGCATGGATGAATCTCAAAAATGTGCTAAGTGAAAAAAGCCAGTCACAAAAGAGTATAAGCTACACCATTTCATTTTTTTAAAATTTTTAAAATTTTTATTTATTTATGATAGTCACAGAGAGAGAGAGAGAGGCAGAGAGAGACACAGGCAGAGGGAGAAGCAGGCTTCATGCACCAGGAGCCCGACATGGGATTCGATCCCAGGTCTCCAGGATCGCGCCCTGGGCCAAAGGCAGGCGCTAAACCGCTGCGCCACCCAGGGATCCCAGCTACACCATTTCATTTACGAGAATTTCAGGAACAGACAAAACTTAGCCATAATTATAGAAATCAGGAATGAGGATTGACTAGAAGGGGCCATGAGAATAACTTTCTAGCGTGATGAAAATGTTCTATATTTTGTTTGGAGTAGTGATAACATCAGTATATACATTTATCAAAGCACTTGAGATTGTATGCTAAAATCCACATTTCAGTTAGACATATTTTACCTCAATAAAGAAATAAAAGAGAGTATAACTATTTGGTTTTTATGATATCCATTCATCATGCAAGGTAGAATGTTGATGTTCCAGTAGCCTCTTTTTGTGAACAATAAATTTATAAAACCCCTTACCTTGGCTAAAAGATCCCGCATGATTTGGCTCTTGCCTAGACTTTCTAGTTCATGTCCCTTTTTTGCCAACTAAGTCCTACCTAACCCTGCTGGGTTTACTGTCCAAATAGTCATTTCTTCATGTTTTCTAGTTCAGTCTCCTACTTGTCATCTTCATGGGATTTAAGATAATTTACATTTATTTTGTCTCTTTCTCATTTTATATGTTGCTTTTTTCACCACAGTGTTCCCCCAATGTATTCTCAGGATATTTCCTGGCTCAATATTTGTTGAACATCTGAATGAATGAATGTTCCTGTCATTTTATATGTTGATAACGTGGCCGTCTACTCATACTCCCTCTGAGTAGACCTCAAATTCCTGTTAGGAGTTTGATCCATACCAATTCAAATAAAAATAACATAGTCTTAGCTTTATAAGCAAAGCAAACCTTTAATAAAACAGTGTCTGAAATGGGTTTTTGGTTGATGCAACCAAACTTTTTGTATGATGCAAGGGAATTTTTTCTTCCCTTTCCTTTTCCAAAACCCCTATATAGTCTTTCCTTCTACTCCCTAATTAGAGCTTCTCACACAAGAGAGGTAATAACATGACAGTGCTATCCAAATATATTTGATCCTGTACCCTATTCGTAAAATATTTGAGCACATTAACCACATAGGTACATTTATTTATTTCAAAAACAGGAATATGTTGCGGTACTGCTGTATAATGAAACATGCCCAAAAACGACATTTTAAAAGGATAGGATGAAAGATAGTTCTAACATTTTCTTTCTGTATTTCAGTGGATTCTTGTATACCACCCCACCTCCCCATGTGTTCATCCCACTTGAAGACACTGCCTAGGAGCAAAAATTATACTACATTTACTTACACATCTAAATATAAAATTATAGTAGACTTCACACTTTTGCATCTTAACCTTACCTCTGACTATATATTGAAAGGATTTATTGCTTTTTAAATAAATTCATGGTACTTTATAGTGCAGATAGGGTAGAATTTTTAGGTCTGGGGCATACTCTAAAATCATCCCATCTATTTTATACTGTACCTATTTGTAACATTGTTCAGTAATAGTTTTTTTCTACAGAATATGTATTTTAGAGGGAAGAAATAATGAGAAGAGTATACTGCAAGGGGAGATAAGAAAGAGCTACAGAAAAAGCTTATGTTGACTTTTAAAATAGTTAATTACACTATAAATATTGGTAGCAGTTCATTTGAATGAAATGTTGTCACCTTGGGGGATTACTAATTGTAGAAAATTAGCAGTTTGTACATCTAGATAAAGTTGCTAAAAATGAGGGAGCCATCACTATTCTCTGATAAAAAGACAGTCTTTTAATAAGTATCAACTCTACCATATAGCAGTCTGAGACAGGTTTAGAGATTTTAAGCCTGCTGTGTTACCTCTGAGACCTAAAGGAAGCAGAACATAAAAATGAGCCTCTATCAATTTGAAGCAAACCTAATCTTTGTGATCATGGCTGTGGTCTAAATCTATTAAAGATGTTCAAATTCGATGTCCTTGGTATCACTGTGGCTTGACCTGAATAGTGAGCAATAAACTTGTGTATTATAATTCTGGTTTGAAGATATGTGCTTAGGAAGTGAAACCGACAGTCAGTGTTTTGTGTCTGTCTCTAAGCAGACTAAGAGCCTATATAAAATGACAGGTGCATTTTTAGGGAAAGAAACCCATAATGTTTTCCTATTTAGTAGGTGACAGTATGTCCCAAGATAACACAAGCTTAAGGGGCTGGAACAAGCTTGATTATTAAAGGCTAGCAGTTTCTCAGTTCATACAAATTGAATTTTTTCATAGGCTAGAAGACTGTAGAAATCTAGTGTAAGGTACTGAAATAAATTAGCATATTAACTGAATTTATACATTCAGGCTTGTGAGCACTTTAAATTGAAGGAAGAAATTTATTACCTCTTGAAAGAAAAAAAAAGCAATTCTTAAATTCTGTGTTTGATCTCCCTGTTGCACAGGCCTATATGATAAATTATATCATTTTGATGATTATCCGAAGTAGTAGTTATATTGATGGGAATCTTTCTCTCTTCTTTCTTTTTTCAGAATTACTGATTTAGGGAACATTAAAAGAAGATTGTATTTATCAACGGTCCATAAGGAACTGTCCTCAACTCCTCTTCATGCAAAAATCCCACTCTTCATGATCAGGCGCAAAATTGTAAGTGTCACAGGCATATTGCTTAAAATATTAAGTTCAATTCAGCAAATATTAATTATGGGCCTACTCTGTGTATATAGCACTTTGTTAAGTACTATGGTCATATAAAAATGAATAGAATTCATGCTCTTCCTTTCTCTTTCATGAAAGAGCTTAAAACCCACTGGGTGGAAGAATATAATTATTTGAACATCTAGAATATCACCAAAACTGTGGTGGGAAGCACAGTAGAAAGAGATGGTCTCTTGGTACTATGAACAGGAAAGAAATCCATTTGGCTACAGGATGAGGAAAGGCTGCATGAAGAAGACTACTTTTAGTTGGGCCTTTAAAAGACTGTAAGATTTCAATAAGCAGAAATGGGAAGCCAAGCATTCTAAGCAGAAGGAAGCATGAACAGAAGCATGAAGGCTGGAAATTGGTACATATTTGGGGAACAACGAATGATTAATCATTGTTACTAGTTTTGTTGTTTTTTTTTTAATAACCTTAAGGAAACAGTAGTCCTGCAACAGTAAGTTGTCAGTAGGGAGGTTTTATGCCTATTGTATAATCCCTAAGACCTAAAGCAGCAGTAAGGTATGAGTAGATAAACAATAAGCTACAGGCCAAGAAGTTTGGGACTGGATGACTAACTAGTCTTTCTCAAACTTCAGTTACTTTATTACTACTCTCATGACGTTACCATGCTTGGGTATTACCTGTTCTAATATATGCTTGATATGTTCCTTTTAAATCAACTCACTTCTTGGGGCTTAAATACATTTATTTCAAAGGAAACCTTTAACCACTTACTCAAATGCACAGACACCAATATAAGGAAGTATCATGAAAAGTCAGGTAAGTATGATACCACCAGAGGAAACTAATAAAGCTTTAGTAACTGATCCAGAAGACATGGAGATCTGTGACCTGTCAGACAAAGAATTCAGAATAGTCTTCTTACAGTTTAGTGACCTACACGAACATACAGACAACTAAGTGAATTTAGGAAAACAGACCATGAATGGCACAAGATGTTTAACAAAGGAATGGAAGCCATTAAAAATAAAAAGGAATACTAGAGCTGAAAAATACAGAATCTGAACGAAGAATTCAGTGGAGAGCTTCGAAAGCAGATTCAGCTGTGCAGAAAAAAGAATTAGTGACCTAGAAGACAATTGAAATTATCCATTTGGGAGTAAAAAAAAGAAAAAGAATGACAAAGAGTGAAGGAAGCCAATGGGAATTATGAGACACAAGGAACATAAACGATATCACATTATGGGAATTCCAGAAGGAGAAGAGAAAGATAAAAGGACAGAAAGTGTATTTAAAGTGATAATGGCTAAAAACTCCCCAAATCTGGGAAGAGAAGTAGATATTCAGATCCAAGAGGCCCAAAGGACCCCAAACAGGACTACACATATTATGATTAAATTGTCAAAAGTCAAAGAAAGAATTTTAAAAGAAACAAGAGAAAAGAGAGGATAAAAGTTACATACAAGGGAGCTCCCATAAAACTATGGGCAGATTTCTCAACAGAAACTTTTCAGACCAGAAGAGAATGCGATGACATATTCTAAAGATTGGGAAAAAATTAAAAATCAACCAAGAATACTATGCCTGGTAAGGCTGTCTTTCAGAAATAAAGGAGGGATAAAGACTAACAAACAAAAGCTGAGGGAATTCATTTCTACTAAATCTGCCTTACTATAAATGTTAGAAGGAGTTCTTGGAGTAGAAATAAAAGAACTCTTAACATAAAAACATAAAAAGGCAGCATAATACTCGCTACAATGGTAAATGTATAGTCAGAATTGGAGTCTGTAATAGGATGATAGTGGTGCATAATTCATTTATGGTAATATTAAATGCATTCACCCTTCTATGTTTAAGTATTGATTTCCTTATTCATCTAAAATCTTTTAGGGATCCCTGGGTGGCGCAACGGTTTGGCGCCTGCCTTTGGCCCAGGGCGCGATCCTGGAGACCCGGGATCGAATCCCACATCGGGCTCCCGGTGCATGGAGCCTGCTTCTCCCTCTGCCTGTGTCTCTGCCTCTCTCTCTCTCTCTCTGTGACTATCATAAATAAATAAAAATTAAAAAAAAATTAAAAAGAATAAAAAATAAATAAATAAAATAAAATCTTTTAGAGTTCAATGTTAGGTCTTTTCCAAGAATTAAATCATGAGACCAATACGGTATTCTGTGTATGGTTAATAAATAAATCTGTCATTACCTTGCTTTTCTGAATTCAGTCACCTTTGTCAGTTAACTAATTGAAGTTCTGTATATTTTGTTAAAATCTGAACTGAGCATTCTATACATGGCTGTCATCCACACCCCCACAGTAGTATTCCTTTCATCTAATGACACTTGTAGGATTACAGTATTTGAAAATAAAATATTATCTTTCTTTACAAATAAACCTTGATGAGCTAGAATGCGAATTTGACTAACCAATATTTCCTTTCTAATAATGAGTTGGATGAATATGTACCAGTGGCACCAGCTATCTAATGACATAAGACATATACTATTTAAGCTTTAAAAAAAGTGAAATAGGTCCTGTGGGACAGTGTTCCGTAATTCATCTACCTCAGCTTTTCACCCTCCAGTCAGATGACTCAATGGAGAATAGTTATATGTAGTTTTTAAAAATGCTGGTGTGAAGAAAGCAAACTAATCATTATTTCAGATAATTTAAGCTCATGCTAAAATTTAAAAGTCAAATCAGTCATAAAACATCTAGAACTTTTTTGTGAGTGTGGTTGAATCTAGAAAGAATTGCTCACATACATTTGAGACAATCCTAAGCAATAAGCAAAAATAAGGTATTTTGTTTTCTGTAGTATTCCCCATACCGGTGAAATCACCAAGACATGCCTACTTGTAATATGTTCTAACCTATATTTTGTTAAATATAAACATATAAATAATATGTAGGGGTTGAGAACATGGTATCTAAATTCTGATACTTAGTAGTTATGTGACCTGTGTCAGTTCCTGTGTTCATTTGCCTCATCTATAAAATGCAGGTAATATGAGATATATTTCCTATTAAGGTTGTTATGAAAATTTCCACAAGTAAATAAACATAAGGCTTTTATAACAATGCCTGGCACAGTCTAAAGCACTAGATAAAGATTATAGATCCAGTTTTCTCTTTAATTACTATTTCTTTCTGGAAGCCCTTAATGATTTCCCCTCTGTGGATTACATATTCTGGGTATTGTTCACCATTGCTATTTACAATTTTATAATCCTCATAACACTTCTTCACCCTGCACTTGAATCATATTTGCTCGTCTGTCTCCCTGCATTTAGACTACAAGCATGTTTTGACTTTTATCTTGAGGCACATTAAGAACATGGCACATAGTAAGTGCTCAATAAATATTTCTTGAACAAATAGACAAGTCTTACTGTGTGCCTCCCAATGTGGGAAATAAAATAAATGAGTTTGTGATGGACCTTTATAAATGTGCCTGATGATTCTAGAAATATTCTGTACTATTCAAGCAGATGTTAAGAAATTCAGTTCTAAAACTTGTACTTATTTCCCTTCAGTTTCCTCCCAATTAAAGAGATGCTACAGCAGCAGCGGGTCTTTCATTTCTACTGCTAATATAGTCTGTTCCCATTGAGGCCTTATCAAATTACAGCTGAGCCATGTTTTAGGGGAACCTCCTATAGAGAGAAGCAAGGCAAGAGAGAGAACACTCCACCCATTCAAAATGCCATCCCTCAGGCCCTACTTGGTATTAGTGTGGTGTTGGTCTAGTTCTCTGCTTTTTTGGTAAAACTTTGTTCACTTCTACTTTTTAGGAATTGTAGATATTTTGGTGGTAAACTTTGAAATACTGTGTTTTAATAGCTCTTCAGCTAACATTTACAAACCAGGAGTTATCCATTCTATTTTTTGTGTAGTGAGCAGTTAGAGCTGAGTGGCGACTGTACACTTTTTAACAGAACTTTAAGCTCTGCTGTGGCGTTTAGTCCTCTCCACTTATAAGGAATGCAGGTGCTCTCAGACCCTTCCTGCTGCATTCAGTTATCTGCCTAGGCATAGAGTTCTAGGCATAAAGTCTGCAACCCCAATTTAGAGGATAATTATCAAATGGTCCACTTTGCCTTGGTTCTTTAGCTAAAATCTTTACATAGCCAAAGGCAGCAAATAAATATTCTTATAGCCACACCAAAATGAATATTTATGTGTAGGTCACTTACTATTCCAGTTATCATTAAATGTTCAACCTTTCAAATAAAAAATTTTGTTTTTCGTTTTACTTTTAATTTCGAAGGATTCACTTTAAGACTTTGACAGTTTATACTTCTAACTTGGGATTTCAATGTCAAGAACAGTTTGAAAAATTAATAACCATCAGATTAAACAATGGAGGTAGCCACTTAGTCAAGACTCACTGAAATCAATCTTACTTGTTCTTCAACATAATTTCAATTAATTGGTGATAGTATCAGATGAACATCAATGTCTCACTACCAACATATATATTAATGTACAGTAAATTTAATTGTATTTGAATAGGAAGTTCAGGTATGAAATGTCATTGAGAATGAATCATCCATTGGAGATATAATGATGTGGTACAATAAATTATAATGCCAAAATCTTTTAGTAACCTTTACCATTCAAATACCCAGTGTTTGTCATTTATTTTATTTTATTTTTTTTTACCAGTGTTTGTCATTTAAATGAATAAAATTACTCTTTAGGAGTTGTACTTTTTTGAACCACAACTCTGATGTTACAGTTTTTATTACAAACTGAAAGTGTGGTATAATGGTTTTTTTTTTTTTAATTTTATTTATTTATTCACAAGAGACCCAGAGAGAGAGAGAGAGGCAGAGAGACACAGGCAGAGGGAGAAGCAGGCTCCATGCAGGAAACCTGATGTGGGACTCGATCCCAGGACCCCAGGATCACACTCTGGGCCAAAGGCAGGCTCTAAACCGCTGAGCCACCCAGGGATCCCCTGTGGTATAATGTTTTTAAATTTTCCCCTCAAAGATCATTTTCCCCATAAAGTCAATGATTTAGAAATTTTTTATTTTTAATAGTATTTAATTTTTTGAGTGTCATTGAATGAGAAGGGAATGGAGAAGGCAGTTTTATTTAGACCAAAATCATTTAGGTATATATTTAAAATGCTAGAGAATATCTCTTAATGAAATCATTCTAACCTAGAATCCACTATATCTTATATATCTTATGGTACTTATATGAAGGTTTGTAAATGTTTTCATCTCCTCCATGAGAATATCATTTTAAAAATATCTATTTTTCTCTCTCTACTCACCTGTCAGTCTAATACAGATATTTAATAAATTTGGGCGAAAAGAGCCTTTCCTTTCCTCCCTCTGGAGGCCCTCAATGGTTATGTGAAGTAGGAACAACTACACAAAAATAAGTTTGTTCTGGAAAACAGATGATTACCCCATTTTTAAATCACATGAACAGGCAGAAGGATGTTGCTAGAGTTGAAGTGTGGCATCTAGAGCCAGATTGTAGGGGTTCAGATTCTGGCTGTCATTTCCTGTCTGGGCCCTTAGCCAAGTCCATTAATATCTCTGCTTCATTTCCTCATCAGTTAGGTGGTGACAATAAGAGAAACTGCTTCCTAGAGGACTTATGAGGATTGAAAGAGTTATTACCCAGAACAGTGCCAGGCTCTTAGTAAGTGCTCAGTTAATGTTAGTTGATATTATTATTTTACTATTTTCTTTTGACATAAATCCATATTTATTAATTTAAGAATATAGTGTCACAATAAACTTCTGAACCTATAGTTCATTTCAACTGGCAAATATTTATTGAGCCCCTGCTATAGGCCAAGGTCTATGTCAAATGATAGGAATCCAAAGGTGAATGACACAACAAGGATATTACAATATGGCAAAGAAGGCAAACACATAAACAATGGTAATGTGCTCTGGTGAACACCAAACTAGTCTTAGGAACCAAATGCTGTTAAAGGAAAATATCAGACTTGTTTAAGCCAAGTTGAGGATTGTTACAGTGGAGGTATTTATGCTAAGTTGTAAATACACACAAAAGTATGAAAGTTTATGTCATATTTGATCCATTAACTGATTCAAGTGCATGGAGTTAGAGTGCTGGAAAGGAAGGCTAGACAGAACCATGAAGGGCTTTGAAAGCCATGTTGAGGAGTTTGAATTTAGTCCGTTAGAAATTTTTTAAATAATTTTTAACATGGAGAAGTTTCATAATATCTGCATTCTAGAAAATAAGTGTATTAGACTGCAGAGAGAGGTAGAGAGACCAGTTGAGACATACAAACCTGCATTAGTGTAATAGCAAAGAAGTAGAAGAGGAGGACAGATAGGAAAGATACTTGAGGAATAAAATCAATTTAAAAAAAAAAAAACAGAAAATGGCACTCAGGTTCACTGGATGGACTTAACACCAAGTCAAACACTGGAAATATCAGTAAAATTGAAGTCAGGAATATAGATACTGTTTCAACAAAAGCACAGAAAGAGGAAGGGGGGAGCCTAAAAAAGATGAGTACAGTCTGAATGGCTTGAGAAACAGTAACACCCAGTCTAATATGTACGTAATTGGAGTAATAGTAGGAGAACCAAGAGAGATTGAGCACAAGAAAATTTATAGAAGTGATGGTTGAAATTTTTCAAAATACACCCACAGATCCAATAAGCTCAACCAATCAAAGGCTAAATATCTCTCAAAAAACACACCAAACCCCACCATGATATATCATAATTTAAAAAACAAGCAAAAAACCACAAAGTCATGCCATAGTATGTCATAACTAAATTGCTGAAAATCAGTGATAAAGAGATAATCTTAAAAAGCAGCCAGAGGAAAAAATTACATTATACACCAGAGAACATTGATAAATCATGTAGAAGATATGAAAAATCTAAATATGTACACACCCAATAACAGTGCTGGGAAATATATGAAGCAAAAGCTAACAGAACCAAAGAGAGAAACATGAATTAACAATTTTGGATGATTTCAACACTCTCCTCTTAGATATTGATAGAAAATCAGTAAACTTAAAAAATGCTATTAATCAACCTGCTCTATTTGACATTTTTAGAATATACCATCTCATAACTGCATAATACATGCTATATTCAAGTGCACAATGAATGTTTTACCCAAGGTATATGATATATTAGGCTGTATTAATCTCAATAAACTTACAAAGATTGAAATTCTACAAACTATGTTATGTGAATACAAGAGAGTGAAATTAGAAATAAATAACAAAAATACAATTGGACAATTCCCAAGTAGTTAGAAATAAAGCAACATACTTCCAAATAACTTATAAGTCAAAGAAAAATTAAAGTCAAGATATTAGAAAACAATTTTAACTGTTACTTTAATTTCAAATGGTAATGAAAATTAAGCATACCAAGTGGCATCTGGATGGCTCAGTCAGTTAAGCATCTGCCTTTGGCTCATATCATAATCCCAGGGTCCTGGGATCAAGCCCTGTGTTGGGCTCTGCTCAGTGGGGAGTCTGCTTCTCCCTCTCTCTCTACCTCTGCCTCTTCTCATGTTCTCTCTCTCTCTCTTTCAAATAAGTAAATTCTTCAAAAAAGAAAACAAAGCATACTAAAGTTTGTGAGATGCATCTGAAGCATATGGAGAAAGAAATAAGAGAATATATCAATGAAAAAAAAGTTGACAATGGAAAAAATCAGTAAAACCAAAAGTTTGTTCTTTGAAAAGATTTAGTAAGTGATAAGCTGTTAGCTAGATTAATCAAGAAAAGAACACACGCATTACTTACTCTTCTGAACAAAAGTTAATATTACTACCAATTGCTCTTTTAATTAGGACATCTGATGTTTTTAAATTACATACCCATAGAAGATACCCTGGGTAGACAAAAAGATGAATCTTAGTATCGGACTCATTTGGCCCATTCTTAATTTCCAGAATGAAATCAGTAGAAGTGAAACTAATATAATTTTCAAAGAATTCATACATGCCAGTCTCAGAACACGGAGCTTCTAAATGCACAGGCGAGGAGTCTCTGCTCATCTTACTGGTGATGTACACTTTTCCTCATGGAGTAACTGATGCTTTCTGGTTTATTTGTGGAACTTTTGTTTGTAGGAAAGCATACACATGGGGCCAGATCTTGTTGGTTTCTGTTCCAGAGAAGGTTTCCAATACTCCCTTTTTCCGGTAATATTCCAGGACCGGCTGTGTTTGGACTTCATAAGCCTTGAGTCTCTTGACAGCCGTCTCTGGCTTGTCATCATCCCGCTGAATGAGAGGCTCCGCTGTCAGGTCATCAATGCCCACGGCTTTGGGAGGGTTGAATTCGATGTTGTAGACTCGGCCGCTGGCCTGATGAATCCAGCGCGCGGGGAGACGCTGCTTAATGCCTTCGAAGGGCACGTTCAGATTAATCACTGTGTCTATCTGGTAAGCTCCGTCCAGGGCTTCTGCCTGTGGAAGTGTCCTTGGAAAACCATCCAATAGCCAGCTACATTGGGTGAGGTTTTTCAGCTCATGAAGGGCCAGCCGAGTCATGACCTCATCCGGGATAAGCTTCCCTTGGTCAATGAAAGTCTTGGCTAACACACCAATTTCTGTGCCCCGAAGCACGTTGTCCCGGAGCAGGTCTCCGCTGGAGAGGTGCTTCAGCGCGAAGTGCTTGGTGATGCGCCACGACACGGTGCCCTCGCCGGTGCCCTTGCCGGAGCCCGGCGCCCCCAGGATCACGGCGCGCAGCCGCCGCAGGGAGCCGGGCCGCGCGGGGGCTCCGGCCTGGCTGCGCGCTCGCGGGGCTGCGCCGTGCGGGGCGGCGGGCGGACAGCGCTGCGCCAAGGAGTTCTATTTAAAAACAGACAACCTAGGACTACATCACACTTACTGGTGAAATACTACCTACTTATCCCCTACGATAGGGAACAAGGCAAGGATATCCACTCTACTTCTAGTCAGAATTGCATTGGAGGTCCTAGAAAGTGCAGTAAGATAATAAAGAGAAATAAAACACATGCAGATTAGGAAAAAAGAAGGAAAACTTTCTCTCTTTGTAAACAACATAATAGTTATTCTAAGGAATCTACAAAAACTACAAAAACAAAACCTACTACAATAAGTGAGTTTTGTAGGATCACAGAATATAATATTGGTATAACCAAAGTCAATTATATTTCTATAAAAACTTATAGTAATAAACAATTGAAATTTTATTTTTTTAATTTAAGTGTTTTTTTCTTTTTTCTTTTTATATTTTTTATAAATTTATTTTTTATTGGTGTTCAATTTGCTAACATACAGAATAACACCTATGCTCTCATCCCGTCAAGTGCCCACCTCAGTGCCCGCCACCCAGTCACCCCCACCCCCCGCCCACTTCCCGTTTCATCACCCATTCACCCCCACCCCCCACCCTCCTCCCCTTCCACCACCCCTAGTTCGTTTCCCATAGTTAGGAGTCTTTATGTTCTGTCTCTCTTTCTGATACTTCCCACTCATTTTTTCTCCTTTCCCCATTATTCCCTTTCACTATATTTTATATTCCCCAAATGAATGAGACCATATAATGTTTGTCCTTCTCCGATTGACTTATTTCACTCAGCATAATACCCTCCAGTTCCATCCACGTCGAAGCAAATGGTGGGTATTTGTCATTTCTAATGGCTGAGTAATATTCCATTGTATACATAAACCACATCTTCTTTATCCGTTCATCTTTCGATGGACACCAAGGCTCCTTCCACAGTTTGGCTATTGTGGCCATTGCTGCTATAAACATCGGGGTGCAGGTGTCCCAGCGTTTCATTGCATCTGTATCTTTGAGGTAAATCTCCAGCAGTGCAATTGCTGGATCGTAGGGCAGATCTATTTTTAACTCTTTGAGGAACCTCCACACCGTTTTCCAGAGTGGCTGCACCAGTTCACATTCCCAACAACAGTGCAGGAGGGCTCCCCTTTCTCCACATCCTCTCCAACATTTGTTGTTCCTGTCTTGTTAATTTTCCCCGTTCTCACTGGTGTGAGGTGGTATCTCATTGTGGTTTTGATTTGTATTTCCCTGATGACAAGTTATGTGGAGCATTTTCTCATGTGCTTGTTGGCCATGTCTATGTCTTCCTCTGTGAGATTTCTCTTCATGTCTTTTGCCCATTTCATGATTGGATTGCTTGTTTCTTTGCTGTGGAGTTTAATAAGTTCTTTATAGATCTTGAAAACTAGCCCTTTATCTGATAGGTCATTTGCAAATATCTTCTCCCATTCTGTAGATTGTCTTTGAGTTTTGTTGACAGTATCTTTTGCTGTGCAAAAGCTTCTTATCTTGATGAAGTCCCAAGAGTTCAGTTTTGCTTTTGTTTCTCTTGCCTTTATGGATGAATCTTGCAAGAAGTTACTTTGGCCAAATTCAAAAAGGGTGTTGCCTGTGTTCTCCTCTAGGATTTTGATGGAATCTTGTCTCACATTAAGATCTTTCATCCATTCTCAATGAGGAAGCACTGGGAGCCTTTCCCCTAAGATCAGGAACAAGACAGGGATGTCCATTCTCACCCCTGCTATTCAACATAGTACTAGAAGTCCTAGCCTCAGCAATCAGACAACAAAAAGAAATAAAAAGCATTCAAATGGGCAAAGAAGAAGTCAAACTCTCCCTCTTCGCCGATGGCATGATACTCTACATAGAAAACCCAAAAGACTCCACCCCAAGATTGCTAGAACTCATACAGCAATTGGGCAGTGTGGCAGAATACAAAATCAATGCCCAGAAGTCAGTGGCATTTCTATACACTAACAATGAGACTGAAGAAAGAGAAATTAAGGAGTCAGTCCCACTTATGATTGCACCCAAAAGCATAAGATACCTAGGAATAAACCTAACCAAAGAGGTAAAGGATCTATACCCTAAAAACTATAGAACACTTCTGAAAGAAATTGAGGAAGACACAAAGAGATGGAAAAATATTCCATGCTCATGGATTGGCAGAATTAATATTGTAAAAATGTCAATGTTACCCAGGGCAATTTACACGTTTAATGCAACCCCTATCAAAATACCATGGACTTTCTTCAGAGAGTTAGAACAAATTATTTTAAGATTTGTGTGGAATCAGAAAAGACCCCGAATAGCCAGGGGAATTTTAAAACAAAAGAAAACCATAGTGGGGGCATCACAATGCCAGATTTCAGGATGTGCTACAAAGCTGTGGTCATCAAGACAGTGTGGTACTGGCACAAAAACAGACACATAGATCAATGGAACAGAATAGAGAATTCAGAAGTGGACCCTCAACTTTATGGTCAACTAATAATTCGACAAAGGAGGAAAGACTATCCTCTGGAAAAAAGACAGTCTCTTCAATAAATGGTGCTGGGAAAATTGGACATCCACATGCAGAAGAATGAAACTAGACCACTCTCTTGCACCATACACAAAGATAATTTAAGTATTTTAAGTTTTTTTTTTTAATTCCAGTATAGTTAACATAGAGTGTTATATTAGTTTTAGATGTACAGTATGGTAATTCAACAATTCTATTTTTAATTTTAAAAATATTTACAATAGCATCAAAAATATGTAATACTCAGGAATAAATTTAATAAAACATGCTAGACCTTTACACTGAAAACTATAAAACATTGCTGAGAGAAATTGAAGAAGACCTAAATAAATGGAGACATGTTGTTTTTGGATCTAGAAACTATATTCGGTCTAATCCCAATTAAAATTCCAGCAGGCTTTTTTAAAAATATTTTTTGCAAAATTTATAAACAAATTCTAAAATATTTATGGGAATTCAAAGGACTTAGGATACAAAACAATTTTCAAAATGTAAAAATTGTGCCTCATGATTTCAAGTCATGTTATAAAGCTACAGTAATCAGGACAATGTGTTCTTGGCATAGATATCAATAAAAAGTTTATCAATGGACACACACATGTGTATAGTCAGTTGATCTTCAACCAAAGCACCAGAGCAATTCGGTAAAGGTAGAAGCTTCTTTTTTCAGGCCTAGAACTTAGTGTACATCAGCCTATACTTCGTAGCATTCACAAAAATTAAAGATGAATCATAAATGTAAATACTAAAAATACAAGTTTAAGAGATTTCTTAAGACCCAGAAAACATTAACCCTAATAAAGACTAAGTTGACAAAATGGACTTCAACAAAACTTAAAACTACTCAGGGCACCTGGGTGGCTCAGTCCATTTGGTGTCTGCTTTCGACTGAGGTTTTGATCCCACAGTCTTGGGTTCAAGCCCGGAGTTGGGCTCGATGCTCAGCAGAGGGTCTGCTTCTCCCTCTCTCTCTACATCTTGCTCCCCTACTTAGCTTATGTGCACTCTCTCTCAAAATTTTTTTAAAGATTAAAACCACTCATCAAAAGACATTTTTAAGAAAATGAACAAGCAAGCCACGGCAGGAAGAAAATATTCCTAATATATATATTTTACAAAAGACATATTCAGAATTATTTTCCACCCGTATAATTTAAAAAAATAACTTTTTTTTAAGGCAAAAACAATTGAACAAGCACATCACAAAGATTGTACAATCAAGTAAGCATGTGAAGAGCTCCATAACATCAGTCAGGGAAATTCAAATGAAAAATACAGTTGTTTCTACTTCACCCACTATAATAGCAAAAATAAAAGAGACAGGAAATACTAAATGTTGGTGAGATACAAAGCAATTATCATACATTCTGAACACATACAGAAAATTTCCAGCGTAACCACTTTGGAAATACCTTTGGAAGTTTCTGATAAAGTTAAACATTTACCCATTGATCCAAAAGTTACACTCCTTGGTGTCTTATCCACAGAAATGTAAGTACATGTACACAAGAAAACGTTGGATGGGAATTTCATAACTGCTTGATTTATAAAAGTGAAAACCTTGAAATAACCCATATGCCCTACAACAGAATATTGAACAGTTAAGTTGTGATACAGTCACAGAGTAGGGTACTACTCAACAAAACAAGAATGGACTACTGTGTTCCATGCAACAACATGGATGAACCTCAAGTAGTATGCCAAGTGAAAGAAGCCACTTACTGTGATTCCATTTATATAAATTAATAGAACAGGCAAAACTAATCTAAGATGAAAGAAATTAGTGATTGCCCTTGAGAAGGGTGAATCTAAGACTGACTAGGAGCAGCACAAACGATCTTTCTGAGGTGATCGAAATGTCCTATACCTTTTGATGGGCTGTGGCATGCAGGTGAATGAAATGGTCAGAATCATCCAACTGTACCTGTAAGGTCTGTGCATTTCATGGTATGAAAATCAAAAAGATGATGTGGTTAACATATATCAAGCACATATATGTTAGGTACTATTATAAATGCTTACATGTTTTTAAACATTTAATCCTAACAACTCAGATGATTTATTATTATTACCACTATCTTACAAATGAGGAAAATGAAGCACAGAGAGGTTAAGTAACTTCAAAGCTTATCTAACTGGTAAATGGTGGAGCTGGAACCCAAACCCAAGCAGATGGACTCCAGAGCCCATGCTCTTGCATCCCTAGGAGGAATATATTTAAAAGCAGCTGCCAGTAGGGTTAACTGGAGGGAATTTCCAGACAGGTTAAAGAATAAAATACTACAATTAGATAATAGAAAATAATTTCTAATTCCAAATTTTAAAAGTTAAGTGTTTCAGAGAAAGGAAGTTAAGTGTCAGAATGTAACCATGTGGGGCACCTGGGTGGCTCAGTGGTTGGGCGTCTGTCTTTGGCTCAGGTCATGATTCCAGGATCCTGAGATCAAGTCCCACATCGGGCTCCCCACAGAGCCTGCTTCTCCCTCTGCCTGTGTCTCTGCCTCTCTCTGTGTGTCTCTCGTGAGTAAATAAATTTAAAAAAAAATTTTTTTAAAAAGAATATGACCATGTGAGTAGATTGCTGAGTGAATAAGAAGGCTTTTGAAGGAAAGGATTTAAGGGACGTAGGGTATTGGATGGTATGTTAGAAGGTAAGATGAATCTGGTTCCAGCCAGTATTTTTTCAGGAATGTGTATATAGGCTGGCAAGGGTGTGTCTGCAGAAGCAGAAGTGACCAGGGAGTGATTTGAAGATCAGTGAAGCTAAAAGGGCAGGAGAGCCTGTCAATGCAATGCCTCCAGTTTCAAAAAGGATAGGGTTCCCAGATAGAAGTGCAAGCCTGCTCCCAATGCCACCTTACCCCATGGCCTCAAAATTGGAGGCTGTAGAAGCACATATGAACCACCTTTCTGAACTTCAATTCCAGAGTTTAGGGGGAGGTAATATTTCAGAGAAAATCCAAGTTTCAGTAAAAGTAAGGTAGGTAGGACCCTTAGAAAAATACAAAGGAAGAAAGTACTTTTCAGTAGTAAGGATTTCAGAGAGCACAGTGAAAGGTGACATGAGAATTAGCAAGAGAAGATGGGCTGCTATTTAAGGAAGAAACTGCTTGCTCAATGCAGGTGGGAGGTGGGGCCAGTTACTAAATAGGTATCATGATTCTTTATACAGAACTTGCCTGTCTGTGGTTCAGCCAGGAGCTGCATGTAGCACTAGTAGCCCTAACCTCTCCTCATATCCTCTCTCTCCATGTAGGGACTTGTCATGATTTGCTTTTCCTGAGGAAATTGCTTTTTAAAACGGTAGTAATAGGTAATTGCTTCTCTTGACCATTCAGATATAAAATTACTATTTTGATCTCTGCTTACATCATTTAATAAACAATATGATGGTGGATTGAGATGAATAAGGTCATTATAAGAAGATTTTCTATTGAGATAGTAAAGCTAACATGTGAAAAATTATTGTAAAAGACACAAGAATAAAATGGGGCTCTAAAACCCCATTCTTTGTCATCATTTTCTTTTTTTTCTTTGTCATCATTTTAGAAGCACAAAAACAGAATGAGTTCCTAAAATTGTGAGAAGAGATGTACTTTAGGATTGCTGGGTTATGCAATTGTGGTTTCTTGTTTGTGATTTCCTTTTAGAAATGCAACACTCACTGGCAACACTCACTAGCTAGAGCTGTGCACTGTCAGTGACTCAGGCTCTTTCTATACTGGCAGAATGAATTCAGTTATTGTCACATCTTTGCTGCAGTAATGGCAAGGAAGATCAAAAAGTGCTAGATGGCCAAGAACTTGTTATTGCATGCATTTGAGTTGTGTGTGTGTGTATGTGTGTGTTCACACCATCTGCTGGCCTTTTACCAATATAATAAAGCCATAGGACCAAAACATGAATCAGTAAAAACTAGAAATTCATGCTTTAAATTATTGTTACCCTTTGCCGGTTAGTTTCTTTATGCAGAATTCCATGCTGGAACTAAATAGCATAAACTCTCTTTTTAATCCAGGCAACACCTAAGCAAAACTGTCTTTTCTCTGTCAGATTACTATCTTCCTAGTACATAATTCATAATTAGGAATATTTTAAATCAAGAGTTCTTCCCTCCTAGACATTTACATGTAGGAATAAAGTGATTAGAGATCAAGAGAACTCAAAAAAGGGATTTTAAGAATGGTTGATCACCAAGAATAATGAAAATAATATGTTATAAAGATCAGCTGTAATTCAGGGAATCCGCATTTTGAGAGTAGAGAGTTCATACTCTTTTCTGAAACTTCAGAAAGTATGTCACAGCATTTATATGAATGGACATTTGTGTTTGTTGGACATTATGAAAAGTGGAACCTTTATAAATACCAGTTAAACCAAAAAATAATTTCTATTTCCTCTAGCCAAAGGAGATTTGTGAAAGTTATTCCCTTTCTCAGAACAACTCCCATCTGTACTCATAAGAGATGGATTCACTAAAAGTTATCAGTTCCCACATATTTATGGGACTAGTTGAGTGATTGTAAAATAAAAGACTGAGGATTTTGCTTGAGGGGGATCTTAGGAAGATGGTGGAGCAGGAGGACCCTGAGCTCACCCCATCCCATATTTTCAACTAGATATCATCCACATCTGACTTGTATGGAAACTGGAAAGCCATCTGAAGAATGGAAGAACAAAACTCCACAACTAAATCCAGAGACAAAGCTGCAGCTAAAAGTTTAGGAAGGTCAGAAAGGCAGAGGGAAGCTGCCTGTAGGATGGAGGGAGCTGCATGTGGAGAAGGCAGTGAAATGGGCCTTCGTCCCAGGGAGCTCAAACGGGGAAAACTAATCCCCATGAAATTTGGCTTTAAAAATCAGAGAGGCTAGAGTACCTGGCTGACTCCGTTGGTAGAGCATACAACTCTCGATCTCGGTGTTCTGAGTTTGAGCCCCACGTGGAGTGTAGAATTTACTTAAAAAAAAAAAAAAAACAGTGGGAGCTAAATTCTGTCAGTTTATAAGATCAGTGGTACTTGGAACCAGTCAGCTGACCCAGCACTAGGCAAATGGGCAGACTGGGAAGATGAGTGATAGCTAGGTCATCGCCCTTAAAAAGACAGCAGTCTGCATGGAGAGGCAACAACAACAAAAAAAAATACCCAGCAATTTGCACAATCACAATCTCCTGTCCTGAAAACAGGAGACAGACCTCTTCATCCTGATTTCGAAGCATGCTAAGGGGATGTCTCCAAAAGCAATGGAACTGGCAGGTGCCATTCTCTTCCCCCATCCCCAGCATAAACACAGAGCCACATTTGAGAGGCAGTACTACATAGACACTTCTGCCTGACCCACTAGCAAATGTGCCATGCCCACAATCTCTATGTACGAGCACACTCCCAAGTCTGCTGGCTTTGGCCCTTAGCTCAGGACAAATTTTATTAAAGCCGCACATGTGCCCTGACCAGCCATTGGGTGCATGGCCACTGCAGTGTAGTGCACACATCTGCTGGGCTGCACCTGGCCAGTTACCCCCATACATTAGAGTGCATCCCACCCACCATCAGGTGCACAGCTGTGACTGCGCACTGTGCATCGTCACCCCACTGGGCCTAGTCACTGCGCTGTGCTGCACTGCATCAACCACATGCCCCCAATACCCTCATGTGCTGGGCCTAGCCTTGCCCAGCCATGTTTGCTTGCTGTGCCCAGCTCATGCATCTCCCAGCCACCATGGCATTTTGGAGTGGCTCAGTACAAATTTTGTTAATACTGCCACCCTGCTTCCAAATTCTGCAGCAGGCATGCCCCCTCAGAGCTGGCCTGCCTGGGTCCTGCTAACACCACGGAGAGCAAGCACAGCCCACAACAGGTGGAGAGTCAGTGCAGACAACTGCACCAAAAGGAAAAGTGACTCAGTTACAACAGCAAGATGTAAGCAACACACACAAGATGCTCTCCTAAAGTGCCAGATTTTGGTGAACAGGGGACACTGCACTACAGGGTATCACAGAACCTCTTCCAAAAGTCACTACTTCCAAGAGCAGAAGGCATAGCTGACTTTCTTAGCATACAGAAACAGACATAGAGAAGCAGACAGAGGAGACAGAGAAATTTGTTACAAATGAAAGAATAGGACAAGGCCAAAGCCAGGGATCTAAGTGAAACATAAATAACATGCCTGATAGAGAATTTTAAACAGTGATCATAGGATATTCACTGGACTTGAGAAAAGAGTAGAAGACATGAATGAGACCCTTAACACAGAAATAAAGAATAACCATAACAAAGATAAAGCACTCATCAAATGAGAAACACACTTAATGGAATGAATAGCAGGATGAAAGAAGCAGAGGAACAAATTAGTGACATAGGAGACAGAGTAATGGAAAGTAATCAAGCTGAACAAGAGAGAGAAAAATTGCACAAAACTAGGACAGGGAACTCAGTGACTCTATCAAATGTAATAACGTTTGTATTGTTAAGATTCCCAGAAGAAGAAGAGGAGAGAAAAGGGGACAGAAAACTTAATTGAAGAAATAATATCTGAAAACTTCCCTAATCTGGGGAAGGAAACAGATATCCAGATCCAGGAAGCACAGAAAACTCCCATCAAAATCAACAAAAGCAGACTGACACCATGACATAATGTTATTAACTTGCAAAATATAGTGATAAAAGAATCTTAAAAGCAGCAAGACAAAAGAAGTCATTAACTTACCAGGGAAAACCCAAAAGGCAAGCAGGAGATTTTTCTCCAGAAACTTTGCAAGCTAGAAGGGAGAGTCATGATGTATTCAAAGTGCTGAATGGGAAAAATCTGCAATGGGAAAATACTCTATCCAGGAAGGCTATCATCCAGAATAGTAGAGATGAAGAATTTCCCAGACAAACAAAAACTAAAGGAGTTTGTGACCACTAAACAAACCCTGTGAGAAATATTAAAGGGGACTCTTTGACTGGAAAGGAGAGACCAAAAATGACAGTATAAAGGTAGGAAACACAAAAGCCTAAGTAAAAATCAATTGTTTCTATAAAAAAAAAAATCAGTCAAGGAATTAAAAAAAAAGGATATAAAATATAATAACATATACCTAAAATGTGGGGAGTAGAGGAGAAAAGAATGGGTTCATACTAAATGACCTTCAACTTAATATAGACTTCTATATGCAAAAGAGGTTATGTACAAACCTAATGGTAACGATATATAAAATACCACTAATAAGCATGCAAAGAATAAAGAGAAAGGAATCCAAATATATCTACTAAAGAAAATCAGCAAAACATGAAAGTCAAGAATCACAGAAAATCTCCAGAAACAACCACAAAATAAGTAATAAAATAATATAATACATATCAATTAATAATTACTTTGAATGTAAATGTATTAAATACTCCAATCAAAAGACATAGAGCGACAGACTGGATTTTAAAAAAAACATACCCATCAATATGCTGCGCAGAATTTAGACCTAAAGACACCTGCACATTGAAAGGGGGGATAAAGAAACATTTATTATTCAAATAGATGTCAAAAGAAAGCTGGAGTAGTAATTCTTATATCAGACAAACTAGACTTTAAAACAAAGACAGTAATAAGAGACAAAGAAGGGCACCAATAAAAAGGATAGTCCAACAAGGAGATCTAACAATTATAAATATTTATGCACCCAACATGGGAACACCCAAATTTATAAAACAATAACAAGCATAAAGGAACTAATTGATAATACAATAATAGCAAGGGACTTTAACAACCCACTTACATAAGTGGGCAGATCACCTACACAAAATCAACAAGTAAACAATGGCTTTGAATGACACACTGGACCAGGTGGACTTAACAGATATATTCAGAGCATTGCACCCTAAAACAGCAGAATACACATTCTTTTCAAGTGCACATCAGACATTTTCTGAAAGAGATCACATATTAAGGCACAAAGTAGGCCTCAACAAATATAAGAAGACTGAAGTTATACCATGTACCTTTTCTAATAACCACAACACTATGAAACTACAGAAAAAAATCTGAAAAGACCACAAATAAATGGAGGTTAAATAGTATACTACTAAACAATGAATGGGTCAACCAGGAAATAAAAGAGTACATGGAAACAAATGAAAATGAAAATACAAAAGTCCAAAACCTTTGGGATGTAACAAAAGTGGTCCTAAGAAGGAAGTATATAGCAACATAGGCCTACCTCAAGAAACAAGAAAAATCTCATATAAAACAACCTAACCTTACACCTGAATGAGCTAGAAAAAGCACAACAAACAAAACACAAAGCCAGCACAAGGAAGGAAATAATAGAGATAAAAACAGAGATAAATGATACAGAAATAATAACAATAGTGAAGCAATAGATCAATGAAAGCTGGAGCTGGTTCTTTGGGAAAGAAATCAATAAAATTGATAAACCTCTAGCCAGACTTATAAAAAGAAAAGAGAAAGGACTGAAATAAATAAAATCACATATGAGAGAGGAGAAATAGCAACCAAAACCACAGAAATACAATCATAACAGAGTATTATGAAAAACTATATGCCAACAAATTGGATAACCTGGAAGAAATGGATAAATTCCTAGAAACATATAAACTACCAAAACTAAAACAGGAAGAAATAGAAAGGGATGCCTGGGTGGCTCAGCAGTTGAGCATCTGTCTTTGGCTCAGGGCATGATCTTGGAGTCCTGGGATCAAATCCCACTTTGGGCTCCCTACATGGAGCCTGCTTCTCCCTCTGCCTGTGTCTCTGCCTCTCTCTCTCTGTGTGTGTAACATGAATGAATAAATAAAATCTTAAAATAAATTTTTTAAAAAATATTTTTTTTAAAAAGGAAGAAATAGAAAACTTGAACAGACCAATAGCCAGCAAAAAAGTTCAATCAAATATCAAAAAACTCCCAAGAAACAAAAGTCCAGGAGTAGATGGCTTCACAGGTGAATTCTACCAAACATTTGGAGAAGAGTTAATGCCTATTTTTCTCAGACCATTCCAAAAAATGAAGGAAAACTTCAAAATTCATTATGTGAGGTCAGCATTACTCTGGTAATACCAAAACTAGATAAGGACACCACAAATAAAATAAAATAAAATAAAATTAAATTAAATTAAATTAAATTAAATTAAATTAAATTAAAAAATAAAATAAAATAAAATAAAATAAAATAAAATAAAATAAAATAAAATAAAATAAATACTAGCATACTGAATCCAACAATATATTTTAAAAATCATTTACCACGATCAAGTGGCATTTATTCCTGGGTTGCAAGGTAGTTTAATATTTGCAAATCAATCAATATGATATATCACATTAATAAAAGAAAGGATAGACTTTAAAATAAAGACTAACCCCAGACAAGGGTACTATATCATAATAAAAAAGGACAATCCAACAAGAAGATTTAACAATTATAAATATGATCATTTAAATAGATGCAGAAAAAGCATTTGACAAAGTACAACATACATTCATGATAACAGCCCTCAACAAAGTAGTTTTAGAGGGAACATACCTCAACATAATAAAAGCCATATATGAAAAACTCATAGCCAATATGGGTATGGCTGAAAGCTTTTCCTCTCTGGTCAGGAACAAGGCAGGATTATCCACTCTCACCACTTTTATTCAACACAGTACTGGAAGTTCTAGTCACAGCAGTCAGACAACAAAAAGAAATAAAAAGGCATCCAGATCAGCAAGGAAGAAGTAAGACTTTCACTATTTGCAGATGCCATGCTGGATAGAAAAATCCCAAAAGACTCCACCAAAAAACTAATTCAGTAAAGATAAATGAATTCAGTGAAGTCACAGAATACAAAGTAAACATACAGAAATCTGTTGCATTTCTATATACCAATAATGAAGCAGCAGAAAGAGAAATTAAGGAATCATTCTCTTTGTACAAAAAATAAGATACCTAGCAATAAACCTAAGCAAAGAAATGAAAAGACCTATACCTTTAAAACTAGGAAACACTGATGAAAGAAATTGAAGATGACACAAAGAAATGGAAAGACATTCCATGCTCATGGATTGAAAGAACAAATATTGTTAAAATGTCTATAGTACCCCATTCTACACATTAAATGCAATTCCTGTCAAAATACCAATAGCATTTTTCACAGAACTAGAACAAAGAATATTAAAATTTGCATGGAACCACAAAAGATCCCAATAGCCAAAGCATTCTTGAAAAAGAAAAGTAAAGCTGGAGTCATCCCAATTCTGGACTTCCAAGTTTTATTGCAAAGCTATGGTCATCAAAATAGTATGGTACTGGCACAAAAATAGCCAAATAGATCAACAGAACAAAATAGAAAACCAGAAATGAACCCACAGCTGTATGGTCAATATAGTTTCCTGCTTTGACAAAGCAGGAAAGAATATTCAATGGGAAAAAGACTGTCTTTTCAACAAAAAGTGTTGGGAAAATTGGACAGCAACATGGAAAAGAATGAAACTGGACCACTTTCTTGTACCATACACAAAAATAAATTTTAAAAATGGATTAAAGATCTAAATGTGAGACCTGAAACCATCAAAATCCTAGAAGAGAACACAGGCAGTAACTTTTTTTGACATAAGTTGTAGCAGCTTCCTTGGGGTATGTCTCCTGAGGCAAGGAAAACAAAAAGAAAAAAAAATTATTGGGACTACATCAAAACAAAAGCCTTCTGCACAATAAAGAAAACAATCAACCAAACTAAAAATCAACCTACAGAATAGAAGAAGCTACTTGGAAATGACATTTCCAATAAAGACTTTGTATCCAAAATACATAAAGAAATTACACAACTCAACACCTCCAAAAAAACAATCAAATTAAAGAATGGGCAGAAGACATGCATAGACATTTTTCCAAAGAAGACATACAGATGGCCAGTAGATACATGAAAAGATGCTCAACATCACATATTATCAGAGAAGTTCAAATCAAAACTACAGTGAGATATCAGTGTATACCTGTCAGAATCCTAAAATCAGCAACACAAGCAGCAACAGATTTTGGTGAGGTTGTGAAGAAAAGGAAACCCTCTTACACTGTTGGTGGAAATGCAAACAGGTGCCACCACTGTAGAAAACAGTATGGAGATTCCTCAAAAAGAATTTTTAAAACTACCCTATAATCTAGCAATTGCACCACTAGGTATTTACCCAAAGAATACAAAAATACTTCAAAATAATTCAAAGGGATACATGCACCCCAATGTTTCTAGCAGGATTATCTACAATAGCCAAATTATGGAAACCGCCCAAGTGTCCATTGACTAATGAATAGAAAAATAGTAATGGATAAAAATACAACGGAATGTTACTGAACTGTAAAAAAGAATGAAATCTTATCATTTGCAATGACCTGGATGGAGCTAGAGAGTATAATGCTAAATGAAATTAAGTCAGTCAAAACAAAGAGAAAAAGAGAGAGGCAAACCAAGAAACAGACTCTTGACTGTATAACAAACTGATGGTTACCAGAGGGGAGGTGGGTAAGGGAGTAGGTTATATAGGTGATGGGAATTTAGGAGTGCATGTGTCATGATGAACACTAGATGATGTATGAAAGTATTGAATCACTATATTGTATACCTGGAACTGATAAAATACTGTATGTTAGCTAACTGGAATCAAAATAAAACTTAAAAAAATAAAAGGAAAGATTGAAAGTATGTACATTTGCATGTACATATATGTATGTCATTGTACATCATAAATACACACATGTGGATCATTATTTGTTGAACACTTTCCATAATGCATGAATCTGAACAGAGGGAATAATGGCAGCTTGACTATGATAGATAAGAAATGTATGTAGTAAGTAAGGGCCTGGTTTCCTGGCCCAGGACTCAGAGCTTTTGAAGGAAGTGAACAGCAATTCCCAAGCCAAGCCGATGGAGTGTAATGGGGTGTACTGGTGTAGCCCACTGAAGGGTTCATCGAGGTAGGGAATACAGGGAAAGGCCCTGAGAAAAAATACCCAGCATGTTCCCATGCTTCCCTGGATCTGGAAACTATTATTCCTTATTCAAAACCAAATTTAGATGTGGCCTCCAAGCCTTTCCTAGATCCAGGAAAACTTGGATTCTCAAGTACAAGAAAGCAGATAATTTTCAAAGCAATCATTAACTCTAGAAATGTAAAGAAGTTGTATAACAAGTAATCATAGAGTATCACCTGACTCAGCAGTGTACAGTATTTACATAGTCACAGTAAGGAAAACACAGAACATGGATTTTGAGGAAAAAGGTAAAAAGAATGAAGGGAAGATGCAGTGGAAGAAGTAGTATGTATAAGTAAACTACAAGTCTTATCTATATTAGGAAGACAGTAGGGACACCTGCGTGGCTCAGCAGTTGAGTGTCTGCCTTCAGCTCAGGGCGTGATCCCAGTCCAGGGATCAAGTTCCACACTGAGTTCCCTGCAAGGAGTCTGCTTCTCCCTCTGTCTATGTTTGTGCTTTTCTCTGTGTTTCTCATGAATAAATAAATAAAATCTTTTAAAAAATAGAAAGACAATAGATAATGTCTAAAATTGATAAATCAAAAGATGTTATTTAAAAATGCAGAGAGAAGAATAGTTAAGAGTTGACAGTTGATTAGAGGAGTAGTGACAAGAACTATATTTTGTATAAAATTTGGCATGTTTGGGCTTATATTTGCATATATCAGGGCATTTTTAAAATGTTTTTTTTAAAGAAGCCTTTCTTGAACTTCCCCATCCTCCTGCATTGAGCCCCTTCTGCACTAACCACATAGAACAGATGCAACATGTCTGCCTCCCTTCTCAGACTGGCAGGACTCTCTTATTCGCTGTATGTCAGAGTCATGCCCAGTGTCTAACACCTGAGAATTGCTTAGCAACTGTGGGGAAGAGTGGATGAATACAGTTACTGCTGGGACAAACCAGCTGAATAATTGCAATTGAGACATAATCTTAACCAGGTCTTTTAGGAATAGGAACCACATAACAATGATAGTGATGCGAATAAAATAATAATTATTATTATTGGATTGCTGGAAACCCCAATACCTCTATCCCCTCTAACCTGGATTTTACCAGCAAGCCCTGATGTTTCATTCAGCATAGGGCATGCCTACTGAATTTGCCCCTTACATCCCACCTCCTATACTAGCCCTCTACCAGACCCTCCTCACTTCATACTTAAATGAATGACTGACTGAATGACTGACTGGTCTTTCTGTGCCTTAGTCTTATCTCTCAGCTTTCCTCCCACCCGCAAATAGTCCTGTATCAGGGTTAGTTCAGACTTCCCAGTACTCCATTCTTGTCACATTATCCACACCTTACCCTCTGGAGTATAAGGTTCTCCTGATCTTTTAGCACTTCCAGAACCTGGCCTTGCTGCCCCATCCCACATTACCCCCCCACACCTTCCCAGAGCTCACCACCCTGCAGGCCAAGCCAGTCTTCATTATTGCATCACACTGAACCCTCCTTCCCACTTTTTGTTATGCCAGACTTCTTTTCACCCAAAAGACCAGAGCATTCCCGTGGTCTAGGAATATAATTTTATTGTTGGGACACCTACAAATAATCTTTATGTATTTAATTAATAACTTATTGCAATTTTTCTTACTTTTCTACTATGGAAACCACTTTGGCTTTTCCTTCATAATAAAATCAACCTTCCTAAATAGAATTTGCCTTTAGGAATAACATCATTATTTCCTTTATCAATAAATATAACTTTCAATTTTGACAGATTAATAAAATGAATCTTATGTAAACTGTTCTTCTAATCAAATAATGTAAGAGCCTGATATTTTAAAAGAAGTACAGACAACCTTAAATACTACCTTTCTTTCAATTTCAAAAATTATTTTTCCTGTTGTTGTCCTGCAATCTTCAATATGTCTTAATTTCTTACTAAATGATTACTTTCTCCTTTTCTTTAACTCAGGCAGACCATTTAGAGAATTCATTTGATGAAGTATTGAGGAGTCTAATTGTTTAATGGGCAGAAATTAGTCCCTGCAAGAGTACTTTAAAAACTGGCAAATACTAGGCATAATTACAAATTCTTTGGAAGAATCTATTTCTGTACAATAGGTTAATTGGCTATAAGTAGGCAGCACTGGCCACAATTTAAACCCAGCTTCCGATTTCATCCACGATTTTTTTTTAACAAATATAAGTGGCTAATTATGATCAAATTAGTCCCCTTGAAGTAACAATTGGCTACTTATCCCTGATTTTCAGGATTTAAGTGGTCTAACGCACCTGCAATTAGTTTCCCACTAGCATACTGCCTACAGATCCAGAGTTATTTCCCAAAGTTGTCAAAATCTTGCCTCATGATGAGAACTCTACAGCCAGATGACCAGTGACTGGTTTAGATTATGGTGACTTCTTTGGAAGAATCAAGGCAATTTTTAAGAAAACTGAAGCCAAAATAGAGTTTTGCTTCAGGGAGGATATTGGTTTAGGTCTGATTGATCCAGACAATTGCCTCAATTCTCTGAATTATCCACATGTAGATGACATGTTCATCTATGTGATTATAGAAAGTACTTACTCTTCTTTTCTTTATTTTAGTGGTGCAATCTGTGCATAGACTTGGTAGCATTTACCAGTGAAATATTCAAGGGAGCAGTGTTCCAGTCATTGGATGGAATTATTGTCTCAGCTAACTGTAAGCTACGGAAGATCTTCACTTTAAAATGCAAGCCTCAAGACACTGCTGATAAAGATGGTATGTTGAAGTTGCTACTATCAAGATTTTTTAAATCCCCAATATGTTTTTAAAAATAGACATACCTTTGGATAGTATTAGTACATAGTAGTGGTTTTTCTTTTTTTTTTTTTTTTTATTTTATTTTATTTTTTTTAGTAGTGGTTTTTCTAAATTTGTTTTATTTCACTGTGGAAAAAACACAACATTAGATCCATCCTCTTAACAAATTTTTAAGTGTACTATATGTTATTAGTGACTATAGGTGTAATGCTGTACAGCAGATGTAATGCTGTACACTAGAGAGTGCTTATTAATTTTGACCAAAACCCAGTGATTAGTAACTCCCTATTTCCCCTTCTCCTCAACCACTAACAACCACCATTCCACTCTGATTCCATGAATTTAACTATTTTTGATACCTTATGTAAGTAAAAGCATATAGTACTTGTCTCTCTGTCGTTGGCTTATTTCACTTAGCGTAAGTCCTTATGGTTCATCCAAGTTGTAGCATATGTCATTCTTTACTCTGAATCACGTTTATTTTTATTGTAGCTGAGTGTCACAAAGATATGTTTTTGTGTGGGTTATTTTTCTTTGTTGTTTATGATATCATTTACCATGTGAATTAGTCAAGATTTTTAGTTGCAAGCAATAGAATCCTCTCTAAGTAGTTGAAACAGAAGAAAAGAATTTATTTAAGGAAATTAGCCTTCATAGAATCTCAAGGATATCCAGAAAGTCAGGCTTGGGGGCTACAGCCAAGAACAAATGCAACCCCACCACAAGACTGCCACAAGGAAGACCCCCTAATAGCTACTGAAACTGGAGAAAGACTCCATAAGACACAGCATAATGCTGGGCTCTAGGTTCCAGAATTTCTGTTATTGCTGCTCTGGAAAACTGGATGTCTTCTTCCTCACTACACTGTCCAGAAATAGACTTTTTCATGTTTCTCTGTACTGTATGAAGTCAGATATGGCTGTATCTAATTTGTAGAGCCTAGATTACATGCTGCAAGAGTGGCTAGCAAAGTGAATATCTGATTCCTGACTAAGGAGATGGGACTTACTGTGTAGCAAAGTCACCAAATTAATAAGGGTGTTCAAAAGATCTCAACATTCAGGACACCTGGTAGCTCAAGTTGAGTATCTGCTTCCAGCTCAGGTTGTGACCCAGGGGTCCTGGGATCAGCTCCGCATCAGGCTCCCAGCTAGGCAGAGGGAGCCTACTTCTTCCTTTTTCTCTGACTCTCCCCCCATCGTGTCTCTCTCTGTCTCTCTCTCTCTTTCATAAATAAAATCTTAAAAAAAAAAAGTCAGCATTCAAAAGTCTCCACCATTGTCCAGGACATACTATCTCATTACTGTGTATACATTTCATGAAGTCATTTGAGATAAATTACATTTATATATTAATTTTCTAACTATCATGGTAAAATAGTAAATGAGTAACTCCTCATATTATTTCTAGAAAGATAGGAAATATACACATTAACTTTTCATTATATGATCGATAAATACTCTATAGACAACAGAACCATCTAGAATTTATAAGATGGCATAAATTCGCCTGCTAAGCTAAGACAGTCTTAAGCAACTGAAAGTATTGAAAGAATACTGATGCTTCCTTTTGATTTTCGTCTGGGATTATTTTTAACAAAATCAATTTTTCTAGAAGGCCAGGAAACAGGGCAGCACATAAGACGGCAAAGGTGATGTCTTAGAAGTTTGTATAAAGTAGATTTCAGACTTATGCTCCATCTGGATAAGCGTCTGAGAAATCCTTGTGTGGTTCACTCTGTGGAACAGGACATTGTGCCTGTAAATTTCATTTGATAATAAAACACAGCAGTGCATTAACAGCTCCTCAGAGAGATTACAAGCCAGGAAGTGCAGCCACTCATCTTATGTAGCATTTAAAGGTGGCTATACAAGAAAGTGAAAGCCTTCATTTAAAAAAAAAAAAATCACCCATCTAAAAAAAAAAAAAACCTCAAAATATATAGAAATATATGTGCATTCTATATCAGATCATAGGAGGTGAATCATAACCTGATTAATATTTTTAAATAAGTGTAAGGGAAAAGTGAATCTAAATATGACATATTAAATGCTCCTCCCTCAAGCCCCACTAAAATTATAGGAATAAAAATGGTAATAAACCCACCAGGATGAAGAATATGGAAGAGTAGGAAACAACAAGCGAAGTTTGTCCATAAATTTTGTAAGATTGAGGAGTGACAGCTAACTTAAAGGAGCAGAGAAAGTTGAAACTATTGGATTTACAGAGAAGCTTTCCAATGAGATTCATAATAGAAACTCAGAGGGAGTCAAGAATTGTCAGCCCTAGATACTGCAAAAGGCAGGAGTACAGAGGTTGTGGCTAACAACAAGGAGATTGGTTAAAATTGTATATGTGTTGCTATAGGATCCCAGATCCCCCTTCCAACTGCAAATAACAAGACAACAGGATATTTATTCTTTGGAGAAACTGAACCAGAGAACTTCTCAACTCAGGTACATTGGGTCCATGGCAGATAGACACCAAAACTAATAGGAAGAAAGAAATAGATAAAATAAGGAATAGATATATGTTTGTCTCAGTTAAGAAAGCATACTGCATCTATAAAATAGGAATAATTTGTTCTTGCTGTATTTCAATAAGCATTTTATTTATTAAAGTTTATTATAAGCTTTTTTTTAAAGATTTATTTATTTATTTATTTATGAGAGAGAGAGAGAGAGAGAGAGAGAGAGAGAGGCAGAGACACAGGAGGAGGGAGAAGCAGGCTCCATGCTGGGAGCCCGACGTGGGACTCGATCCCGGGACTCCAGGATCGTGCCCTGGGCCAAAGGCAGGCGCTAAACCGCTGAGCCACCCAGGGATCCCCATATTATAAGCTTTTTATATAATTTAGAAACATTTACAAATCATAGGTATGCAGTTTTGGGAATTAACACAGAGTAAACATATTTCTGTAACCACCACCCAGATCAAGAAATAGAACATTACAAATATCTTAGAAACCCTATTTATAATCCCCTCCCAATCATGACCCTCTCTCTTCTTCTGAGAGGTAGCACTTTTCCAACTTCTAGCACTATAAATTAACTTTATCTGTTTTTGAAGTTTATTTAAATAAAATCATACAATACATATTCTTTCATATATACATTCTTTAACAAAATACTGTGTGAGATTCATCTGTATTGCTAATTTAATTACTGTACAGTATGTCATTGTGTGAGGGTACCACTGTTTGTCTATTTTTGGCTATTTTAAATAGTGCTGCTGGAATCATTCTGCATTTCTTTTGGAGCATCTAGGTAGGCTTTCTTTGGATATTAAGGAGCTGAATGAACATATTTAAGCATTCTTAATTTCAGTTATATTTTTTTATCCTAGAACTTCCACTAGATTCTTTCTTAGAATTTCCGTTTCTCAGCTGAAATTCTCTATTTTATTATCTGATTTCTCAAATATATTAATCAAAGTTATTTTAAAAGCCTTGGCTCATAATTCTAGTATCTGTCTCTCCTGTTTTTTCTTGTCCTTGTATCCTGATAGGTCTAATTAGTTTTGGGTGAATACTGGACATTTCAACTTAGAACCTGTACAGCTATTTTGAAGCTCTGAATTGTACTTTCTCCAGAGATTTAGATTCAAACAAAAATTTTAAAAGAAAAATCCCAAGAGACTGAAAATAGGATCAAAATGTTAAGAATATTAGAAGTAGTCCAAGAGGACCACTAGTAAAGTATTAAGATTCTAAAATGAGAGACTAGAGAAAATAGGAAGGTGATATATAGGAAGGCCAGGTGTTTTCACATTGACATAGCTCATCAAAAACAGAAAAATAAAAAGAAAGAAAAGAAGAGTCACCATTGTGTAATTTCAGAATAGGAGGGAAAAAAAGATGGTCTAAGATTCCAGATTTTTTTTTAAATTCAAGTTGCATACAAGGGGGTAGGAATAAGAATAATGATCTCTGACTTCATAAAACAACGTTAGATGGTAGAAGACCTTAAAATTATATCTTCAAAAGTCTAAGGAAAAATTATTTTCAACTTAGAATTCTATACCCATCTAGTCAATTGTTTTTGTCTTCCAAATATTTATTTAAATTCTAGTTAGTTATTATAGAGTGTAACATTGGTTTCAGGAGTAGAATTTAGTGCTTCATCCCTTACATATTAATACCCAGTGCTCATCCTAACAAGTGCACTCCTTAATAATACCCATCACCCATTTAGCCCATCCACCTACCCACCTCTTTTCATCAACCCTCAGTTTGCTATCATTAAGAGTGTCTTATGGTTTGCCTCCCCTCTCCTTCTCTCTTTTTCTTTTCCCTTCTCATGTGTTCATCAGTTTTGTTTCCTAAATTCCACATATGAGTGAAATAATATGGTATTTGTCTTCCTCTTTCTCTGACTGACTTAGGATAATACAGTCTAGCTCCATCCACATCACTGCAAATGGAAAGATTTCATTCTTGTTGATGGTTCTTGATAACTACAGTAATATAGTCATACTTTGATTATATAAACATTGGGCTGAATGCACCTCCTTCAAATCTGAATTTTTGTATCCTTTGAGTAAATACCTACTACTACAATTTCTGGATTGTAGGGGAGTTCTATTTTTAACTTTTTGAAGAACCTCCATACTGTTTTCCAGAGTGGCTGCACCTGTTTGCATTCCCATCAACAGTGTAAGAGGGCTCCTCTCTATGTATCCTCACCAACATCTGTTGTTTCCTGCTTTTCTTCCCCTGCCCTCTAGTGACATACCTAGTAAGGAGTTGCTATGGCCTAGGTAAAAGAGGTTGCTGCCTGTGCTCTCTTCTAGGATTTTGATAGATTCCTGTCTTACATTTAGTTCTCTAATCCATTTTGAGTTTATCTTTGTATATGGTGTAAGAAAGTGGTCCAGTTTCATTCTTCTTTGTGTGGCTGTCCAGTTTTCCCAGGACCATTTTTGTTGAAGAGATTGCCTTTTTTTTTTTCTGTTGGATATTCTTTCCTCCTTTGTCAAAGATGAGTTGACCATAGAGTTGAGGATCCATTTCTGGGTTCTCTATTCTGTTCCATTGATCTATGTGTCTGTTTTTATGCCAGTACCATTGTCTTGATGACTACACTAACATAGCTTGAAGTACCAAATCGTGAAGTTCCGGCTTTGAACCGGAACAAGATTTTCTTTTTCAAGATTGCTTTGGCTATTCAGGTCTTTTGTGGTTCCATATTTTTTCCAAAGTAGGAAGTCAGAGATATTGTCTAAAGTACAGAAATGTCAATATAAGGCTACTATTTATAAACACAGAAATTAAGTATCAGATTTAGAAGCTATGGCTGAAAGGCTTGAGAATAGTTGCCGTTGCATTGCAGGACGAGAGGATGAGTGAGGTGGGAGGGCAGCAGTTAGGGATTGATGACTTTTTCTTATAATTTTATAGTACCATTTGTATTTTTTAACAACATACATATATTTTGTTTTATAATTAATTTTTTTAAATTTTATTTGTTTATTCATAAGAGAGAGGGAGAGAGGCAGAGACATAGGCAGAGGGAGAAGCAGGCTCCATGCAGGAAGCCTGATATGGGACTCAATCCCGGGACTCTGGGATCACGCCCTAAGTCAAAGGCAGATGCTTAACCACTGAGCCATCCAGGTGTCCCTATAATTAATTTTTTTAAGTGAATGGATAATCCAAAAAATTCCAAGAAAAAACATTGGTATGATTTCTTCTTAGGTTTTCAAAAGGCCTGAAAAAAGCCTTATGTGTGTGGCATCTCAGATTGCCTAAAATGTTCTGAATAGGCCTGGGGAAGCATGCTGTGGTCAGGGTGCTGTGGAATATAACCCCGTATTCCTCACTTAACTGTCAGGACTTAAACTTGCACAGGTGCTCACCCTGTCTCTATGCTTCAGTTTCTGCGTCAGTAAAATGAGGATAATTGTTTCTTGGTTAAGTAAAATACTGTTACTTTCCCTCTGAAGGAATAAAGTGTGTAAACCAAGTACATCTTGGAGAAGTTAAATTGTATTGTAGACACTAAAGATACAGATTAATAGTCCCATAATCCATTGCTGTAATCACATACCAACTTTGTGCTTTTTGTGAGTTCTGAACATCTCTGAGTGTTGTTTCCTCATTAATTACTATAAGGTTATTGTGAAGACCTAATGAAATGTAAAACTATATGTGAAAATACATAAACTATAATTCATTATGTAGATGCTAACCATTTATCTGCTTTCTATAATCATGCACTGAGATGACACAGCCTTTGCTTCAAGGAGCTTGACATTTCTCAGGGAAATTTACATGTACATGTAGATCATTATTCCTGGAGGAAACTTACCTAATGGGCTTTAACAAGCACTGGGAGGAGAGTCTGGACCACTTATGTCTTACTTGAGAGCTACTTGGAGAGGCACTTGAATTTCACAGACTTGCCAAGTTAGGAAAAACTTGACTAAAATAAGGTTGCCAACTTTTGAATTTGCCAAATCAGAGCATTAAAACAGACAAGGAAAACTATAATTGTTCTGATCATTTCATTAGTCGAAAAGACATTTAAACACACACACATTAGGAAAGTATTAATTTCAAAATAAAGGCTGACATTTTCACCACAGACCAGTAAAAATGACTTCACGGGTTAGTATCTATTCATAGAGCAGTGTTTGGTCTATACTTACCTAGAGAAATAAATTTTCTAAACTACATCCTGAAGGAAAAAAATAATTTCTCAAGTAATGAAAGTGGACAAGAAAGGAAAGCATTTTCAGGAAAAGGAAACAGTGTGTATGTATAAAGGCATGGCATCATGAATAGATCTGATGGATTCAAGGACCAGGATTCAGTATGATACATGGGAATTCGGTATGATATGTGGCAGGATTGGGAGGTTTGATTTAATAATATTTTATTACTGGCTGCATACTTTGTGTCGATATAAAGAGGTAGAGCAAGTTTCCTATCCTTAGAGTTCTCTGTATAATTTTAGACACTGGAAAAGTAAACACTGCAAGAGTTCATTGTCAAGACAATTTTATAAAAGGGGACAATGGATAACATAGTATGGGATAAATTGAGTGTCCCTGGTCAACGAGGTTGGCAGCAGAAGTGATAACAGTGATGACAGTAGTGCTAATAGAAGCAGTAGGTATTCTCAACCCTTTGAATATATTACCTTAATGCTCATACACACTCTGTAAAGTAGATGTTACTATCATTCCCATTTTACAGTTAGGGAAACTTAGACACAGAGTAGTCAGATGCCCAGTGTCACACAACTGTTAGGTAGTAAATACAGGTTTTGACCCTGACAATAGGACTCAAGTTTATACTCCTACTTACTACAGTGTACTGCCTCTCTTGGGAGGATGGAAGGGAGGGAAATTATTAAAAAAAAAAAAAAAAAAAAAAGGCAAGACATGTCGTGGAATAAGAATGGCAGGATTTGGTGCCTGGAGGTGTTGAGGCTATCTGTGTTCAATAAGTAAAGGTGTCCCTTTGTCTTTCATACTGAGGGTAGGGGGAAGGGTATTTTATTCTGCAAAAACAGATCTGTTAGTCATAGTGTTGAGACTTTTATCATAGGAAACTCTTTTACTTGTTTCTTACATTTCATTCTGAGATTTGATTTAAAGATACTGTATAGGGCAGCCCCTGTGGCGCAGCGGTTTAGCACCGCCTGCAGCCAGGGGTGTGATCCTTGAGACCCGGGATCGAGTCCCACATCGGGCTTCCAACATGGAGCCTGCTTCTCTCTCTGCCTGTGTCTCTGCCTCTGTGTGTGTGTGTGTGTGTGTGTGTGTGTCAATAAATAAATAAAATCTTTAAAAATAAATAAATACATAAATAAAATAAAGATACTATATAAAATGCTTCCTTAAGCTCAGTACTCTGTTGTCCCTGGCTTATTTAAGCTGCTGCATTTCACTCTAGAATCTCTTAAACTCACCCAAGCTAGGAAATGTTGCCTAATTCCATTGCTGTTCTGTTTACACAGTGGGATATAATTGAAAGTGAATTATTGGGACCCTAAAAGAAGAAATTAACCAGTTTTTCATTTGTCCAGAGGAATGGCTTATGTTGGACAAGTAGTAAAGAACACTGATTCAATTGAATTTATGACTTGTATGGTTCCTGAGGGAACGTGGACTGACATTTTTAGGCATCTGTTTGATTGAATTATTGATTAACTTGTATCATTCTACATTAAAAAAAACAACATATGTATAAATAGTTAGATAAGAAAGACAAGAGGAAAGAAAAAAGAAGAGAGGAAAGAGCATGTTATTATCCACTAGGAGCGGACTTATGCTCTGCCAGTGATGATTTTACAGTCTCCTGACACCCCATTTCAGTGCTTTCTAAAATATCAGCACTTGGGCATATGTGTTCTGTGTTCAAAAATGCAAGAAGAGAATAATTAAAAGTATGATTTCAGACTGAGAGTCCCTTGAAGGTATAGGTTAAGTGTCCATATTTTTACCTCTAGCACATGACCTGGCACTGGTAATCTGTCTTATATGTTTGATGAATTAATGAAGTAAGAGTTTGCTAATTGTTCAATTATTCATTCATTTACTCTCTGTATTCGGTAAGTCTTTATTGAATGTCAAATAATGTGAAGAAGATTATCCCTTCAAAGGCCACAGAAAAAACTAGAAATACTGATGTATTGCCTTAATAGACTCAATTGAGCTGGAAAGGGCCTTAGAGATCATCTAATACAATGTCTTAATTATACAGAGAGGAAAGTAAGGCCCATGGAAATAAGGCATCTTGTGCTGAGGTCACAGATGGTGGAACTCTATGCCTATTCCTTCCTCAACAGTATACAAATTTACCTTTCTCAATAACTGGAATCCTTTAGTGTTTTTAATAATCATCATTATTGAGTATTTTCCTGCCTCTCTATCTCCATCTAGGTCAGGCACATCAAATTCAGCTCTCATTAGTTTAAGGCTGCATTCCCACTCCTTTCTGCAGTGAAGCTGAACTTAGATTGCCCTTGCCTAGTAAACCACCATAGGGCAAGAAAAAGGGGGTAAGAAAGCATAGCTGAGGTGCCTGGCCAATAGTAGATCCCATAAAAATGGGTTATGAATATCTATATATCAAGACACAGACTTATTCTGATTAAAATCCCAATTGTAGATATTATAAGCATTATTTATAACAGAACTTCATATCTTAAAAACTCTAAGGATAACAATTCATTTATAATGTCATCCCAAATAATTAAATACCTGGAATAAATTTAATCAAGAAGATGAAAAACTTGTTCATTGAAAACTATAAAATATTGCTAAAGGAAGTTAGAGAATGCCTAAGTAAATGGAAATATATCTGGATTGAAAGACTTAAAATTGTTGGGTTTTTTTTTTTTAAGATTTTATTTATTTATTCATGAGAAAGAGAGAGAGAGAGGCGGAGAAGCAGGCTTCTGCAGGGAACCTGACATGGGACTCGATCCTGGGGCTCCAGGATCACGCCCTGGGCCAAAGGCAGGCCCTAAACCACTGAGCCACCCAGGGATCCCAAAAGACTTGAAATTGTTAAGATGTCAGTATGACCCAAAGAGATCTAGGGATTCAATGCAATCTGTCAAATTTTGATGGCCTTTTTGCAGAAATGAAAAAGCCAATCTCAAATTCATATGGAATGCAAGGGGATCCAAACAGCCAAAAACAACCTTGAAAAAAGAAGAACAAAGTTGGAGGAGTCACACTTCCCAATTTCAAAACTTAATTCAAGAGCAAGAGTTGCAGTAATCAAAACAGTTTGATACAGTTAGAATGGACATATATACCAATGGAATAGAATTGAGTCCAGAAATGAACCCATATATCTAATTTTGACAGGGGTGCCAAGAACATTCATTAAGGAGAGAAGAGACTCTTCAACAAATGGTTCTAGGACAATTGGATATCCATATGCAAAAGAATGGATACCTCACACCATGTATAAAAACTAACTCAAATGGATCAACAACCTAAATATAAGAGCTAAATAAAACTCTTAGGAAAAAATAGAGCTTAATCTTCATGACCTTAGATTTGGCAATGGATTCCTAGGTATTACACCAAAGTACAGCAACAAAATCTTAAAAATTGATAAATTGCACATTAATACTTAAAACTTTTGTGTATCAGAGGACACTATTAAGAAATTAAAAAGACAGCCTACATAATGAGAGAAAATATTTGCAAATCATATCTCTGATAGGATAAATATTCTGATTCTATATATAAAGAGTATATATATAGAATATTCTGATATCTTCCAGTATCTGGACTATGTAAAGGACTCTTAAAACTCAACAACACACAACCCAATTTAAAAATGGTTGAAGGAATTAACTGTTGTAGATATTTCTCCAAAGAAGATATACAAATAGTTGACAAATGTATGAAAAATTGCTTAACAGAGTTAGTCATTAGGGAAATACAAATCAAAACCACAATGAGATACCACTTCACACTCACTAGGATGGCTATAATTTTTTTAATAGAAAAGAAGTGTTGGCAAGGGTATGGAGAAATTGGAATCCTTATACATTGTTAATGGGAATGCAAAATGGTTCACCCTCTATGGGAGAGTTTGGCAGTTCCTGAAAATGTTAAACACAGAATTACCATATGAACCTGCAGTACCAGTCCTGGGTATATACCCAAAAGAATGGAAAACAGATACATGTACATGCATGTTCATTGTAGTGTTATTCACAATAACCAAAATGTGAAAACAGCCCAAATGTTCATCAGCAGATGAATGGATAAACCAAACATGATATATATTATACACACAGAAAGTCACATACTGCATGATTCCATGTATATGAAATATCCAGAATAGATAAATCCATAATGATAGAATGCAAATTTATGGTTGCCAGGGACTGGGGGTTGGAGGAATGGACAGAAACTGGCTAATGGATAAAGGATTTTGCTTTGGAATGATGGAAATGTTTAGGAACTAGATAGAGTGGTGGTTGAACAGCATTGTGAATGTACTATGTGCCAATGAATTGTTCACTTTGAAATGCTTAATTTTTATTAAGATATAAATGTGAATTTCTCCTCAAAATATTTTTTTAAAAACTAAGGGCATGATTCATTTCAGGATAGCCAAGTGTTTGATGTATCTCAGGCTTATTTGCCCCTTTAAATTTCAAGACCTTTTATTATTAAAAAAAGCACATACTAAGATACAGTGGTTTTGTTTCCATTATAATGAAATAATTGACATAAGTATTTGTTATTAATAATAAACACTTATATGGTACTTGCTATGTATCAGGAACTTTACTTAGGCCCTTACACACATTAACTTATTTAATCATCACAACAATACTATAAGGTATTACTTTTTTAATTCCTGTTTTACAGATAAAAAACCAGGGCATGGCAAGGTAAATTACCACCACACCAAAGTCACACAGCTAATGAGTGATGTTCTAATGCATAAAATGTTCTATATATGTTTTAAAATTGATGACTTAATTTTTTTAAAGATTTATTTATTTGAGAGAGAGAGAGAGAACAAGCAGGAGGAGGGCCAGAGGGAGAGAGAAAGAATGTGCAGCAGACTCCCACTGAGCACGGAGCCCGATGAAGGACTCAATCTCACGATCCTGAGATCATGACTTGAGACAAAATCAAGAGTCAGACTCTTACCGAATGAGCAACCCAGGTGCCCAGTGATTTAACTTTTAAAGCTAGTTAAGATCCTCATCAGAGATACTCAACACCTACAGAATGCTTCATTTTATGATGGTGTTATAGCCAAAGAAAGCGGAACAGGATTACAAAGTCATTCACTCAAACATTCTAATATATTAACTCATACTGGGAGCAAAAACAGAAAGAAAAAAAAAACATTTGGTTGTGTTTTAATGCTACATGAGTAAATCTGTTGGTTTTGTTGTTGTTGTTGTTGTTGTTGGTTTTCTCTTAGCCGTTCCCTCCATGTACCATTTTGCCATTCTGAGCTGACCATTCCAGCCAACATTGTGTTCTTTCAGATTTGTTAGCAAAAGCACTTTAAATTCAACTGTGTCATTTTCCGATGTTAATCGAGCAATCTGCATGTTTCCATACACAGTCTCTTACAAAAGATAGAGCTTGTCTGGAAGAATAATGCAGATAGGCCCTGGTCCCTTAGTATCTGATTATCAGCTTGATTTGTTATTTGCCATCTGAGAAGAAAGATGTGATATCCAAATAAAATGTGCATGGAATACTTCTCAGCATATGGCAGAGCAAAGAGCCACTAAAGAAGGAAAGTGGAAGAATTGGCAGCTGCTTTTAATCTAGGTCAGCTTTTAATAAGGGGCCTTCATCCATGACCATTTATTGAGCATCCCCTCTGAACCAGATGCTATACTAAATATATTGTTGGGAGTCTCTCACTATTCTCTCCCACACTAGCAGCCCTTTGGCAGAACTGTCTTCTTTCAGTTCCTAGAATACACCAGAGTCCTCCTGCCTTTAGAGGCTTCGAATGCTGTGTTCCCTCCACCTGAATGATCCCTTCCATTCATTTCACCAAGCCACCTTCTGCTTATCTTTTATGACTCAGCTTAAATGTCTATCAGAAGAGACTTTCTGATAGACTTTCTGGGTATTACCTCCCTCATAACACCTTGAACTTTCCTTCAGAGCACTTAACAAAATTATAATTAAATAGTTATTTGTAATATAATTTGTTTCATATTCTCTGCTAGGTGTAAACTTTAAGACCAGAACTGGGTCACCCTGGCTCACCACTAGATTCCCTGGCACCTAGTAGAGGCTCAATAAATATTTGCTGAATGATAAAATGAGTAAATGAATGCATGAAGGTAGACCATATCCTCTATGTACTCAAAGGTTAGCCCTGTTTATTTTTTATGTAGGATCCATGCTGTGTTCAGAATTCTTATTTTTTAATTAAGCCATGAATCTAAAAAATAAAGTGACGTAGACACTGGATATGGAGAAGAGAGTGTTTATTGGTGAGGTGGGTGCTGGGGGGGGAGCTGAGTTAACTTCCACTTCGGTCTATCAAAACATCCAAGTACGAGGTCATAAACTCTTTCATAGTTTGGTTTTACAAAAATGAGGCAAAAGATCCTCTCCATGTATTCCACACTTAGAAAGTCAATAGCTGCTAAATGGGCTTACTAATTCCTCTTTATTTTAAAAATAATAAACCAATAGCTTTTTTTCTTTGATTTCTCCTTTTATTGCAGGCTTTATATTCCTCACAGTCTCCCTTGATGAATAATCTAATGAGTTAGTGAGACAGCTGTGGGTGCAAAGGAGAGTAGATGTATAGAAAGGAAAAATGGCACAGAAGGGATTTATCCTTTTACTGTGAAATCTGATTTGCATGTCAGCCACAATCCTATAAAATTCAGATTAGAGTTTTGTAATAGTCTCTGCCTTGGATTTTGGGTTACCAGGGATTTTCTGGGTATTTCTTGTTACTTGAAACTCAGGTTTTGTTTTGGATACATTTCAGACTTTGTATGGCATTGTACCCTGTACCATCCATTCAGTCCCTATAAGCTAAAAATTCCATGATTTGTCTTCTTGTGATTGAGAATACAGCATTTTATTTCAGGGTCTTATAGCCTACAGAATTCTCTGTTTTGGGCAGCACGGGTGGCTCAGCGGTTTAGCCCAGGGCCTGGGTCCTGGAGACCAGGATCGAGTCCCACGTCTTCCTGCATGGAGCCTGCTTCTCCCTCTGCCTATGTCTCTCTCTTTCTCTCTCTCTCTCTCTCTCGTTCTCTCTCTCGAATAAATAAGCAAAATCTTAAAAAAAAAAAAAGAATTCTCTCTTTCAATATAAAATCTTTAGTTTACCCGTATTAGGATTAATGTGGAAATTATCTTTTTGTACCTTAGAAGAGTTTGAAATAATATGTCAGATACATTTGGAGTTAGTTTACTTATTTTTCCAAATATTTTCTATTTTGAGAGTTTATTTACTCAACTATGATTTGTATCATTTTGTATGATTTTCTAAATGTTCATTACAAATAAGAAATGGACCAAGAAAGAACACCTGAAAACTAAGATTTGTAAATCTACTGCATTTTCAATGACTGGAGCATTAGGACACTTAGAAACCATTACATTGCTGATGAGTATTTAAGTTTTTAGTTAAATGATTCATTTCCTCTTCAAGATTAGGATATTAGGATCTAATTAGGAAACTACCATGACTTGGGTACATATAAGCCTAACATCATTTTCCTTTATAAACATGGTTAGAGTTTGTACTTGAATAGGATGTTTTTCAAGGGATGATTGGTTGAATTTTTGTTACTATGCACATTCACATACACACAAATTTTTTCCACTAGATTCTAAAATTAGAAATTTTACTTATAAAAATTGAAAACATACACACATTTTTATGTAGAAGAAAATAAAGCCTATGCTTAAGCTAACCATCAAAAGTTGTTTTACACTTTGATGTATTTCATTTTAGTCTTTTTGTCACTCACACATTTTATTTACTGATTTTCTACAGTAGAGTTAGAGTTTTGTTTATATTATTTTCACTTAACTTTCTATCATGAGTCTTTCCCATATCATTAAGCCATCTTCATAAATAGAATTTCTTGTGACTCTTTACTGATAAATCAAGTTGTTTATTTTTCAGAAATTATAAACACTTATTTACATAAATATCCATCTGAGTTTCTGATTTTTTTTTTTTTTTTTTTTTACTTTAGAAAGGACTCAGATGCCTAGGTGGCACAGTGGGTTAAGCAGCCGACTTTTGGTTTCCACTCAAGTTCCAATCAAGTGACTTGATTTCAGGGTCTACAAATCAATCCCACTGTGGAGCCCCATAGATGCTCAGAGCAAAGTCTGCTTAAGACTATCTCCTCCTCTCCCTCCGCCCCAACCCACTTGCGTGCACGCGTGCATGTGCTCTCTCAAATAAATAAAAAAATCTTAAAAAAAAAAAAAAGATTTGTAGAGTGAAATTACTGAATAAAATGGCATATACATTTTTAAGGCTTTGATACGTATAGTAAAATTGCTTTTTGAAATACTCATACTGATTTAATTCCTGCTTAATACATATGACAAGGCTTAATATCTTTGCCATAAGAGAGGTCATACGAATAGATAAGAAAATAATGTTCTAACACCAAAATAGGTTCAGAACATGAACAGAAAATTTACTAAGCTGGAAATTTGTATATCCATTATATCCGTGTAAGTATATATGAATGATATAAAATCTCATTAAGAATATAAACTATACTAATAAAAATACTATCTTAATTATAATAAACTGTTCTTTCTTTGAAAGTATTCAAAGGTAAGATGTTAACAGGGGAAGCTAGGTAAAAGGTACTAGGGATTCTGTACTATTTTTATAACTTCTGTAGATCTAAAACTATTTCAAAATAAAAAGTTAAAAAATTACTCATATAATAGCTCTAGGTGCTTGTTGAAATACATCTTTGTGTGTATTGATCTCACATAAATGAGCCACCGTACTTCCAGAAATCTGCATCAGAGCATACCTAACTAGCTGTTTTCTTGAGTCACATTCTGGTATTGAAAAATAAGTGTAAAATATATCCAATGAATGCTCTCATTTATTGCACAAGTCTCTGAACCTGCTGTTTGTTATATACTTTATCTTAATTGTTTCCTAAAGCCCTACAAAGTAAGTCCTACAAAATTACAATGCTCATTTTACAGATGAGAAAGCCGAGGCTGTAAGATTGAGTAACTCATTCAAACTCATACTCTAAAATGTTTTATTTTAATTGGTTTCATTTATAAGATATGTCCATTTGGCAGAAATGACTTACATTTAGGGAATGAATGTTTGTCTTTATTTTCAGCTGGGAAAGCTGTTCCCTTTCCAACAGATGAACCTACAGACATTATTCCACGGAGCTGCCAACTAACGACAGATGTTCCACAAGTCACACAGCTGCTAAACATGACTAAACTCCGCCAAACTGAAATAAAATTTGGTGGTCATCCTCTAAGTTCGGCAGAATCAGGTATGCATCAGGCACTTAAATTATAACCATATTTATTTGAAAGACCAAAAAAAGGGTTAAAAAAAAAAACTACTGCAATGACGTTTTATAGCTTAAAGTTAAATATTAAGTCACTCTAACATCAATTCATGACTGTGATAATCATTTTAAATTTCTCTTTAGCAGCTAAAATATTTTCTGGGTTTATACATACCCAATCAAAACATCCTAAATTAGTCTTCTCCTTTTCCTGTATGCTTCCAAACCCAGCCAATTATACTTCTGAAACATCTCTCCAATCTCTCTGCTCCTCTATCCTGTTGCTGCTTTCATTGATGAAGTCCCCACCATTGCTCATCTTAGCCTCCCAGTTAATCTCCATATTGCTGTTGAATTATCTTTCTGATAATAGAAATAGAAATATGATCATGCCTCTCTTCATTTAAAGACCCTTTAATGCCTTTCCTACTATCTTAGAAGGCAAAATGAAAAAACCCTTGGGAACTTACACAAAGCCAACCTCCTCTATCCCAGCTTACTCCAGAGTTTCATCTCTCCTTCCCCATATGCAATTTTCTGACCCCTCTGTGGGTTTGCACACATTCATATTTGGGGATCACTGTTTCTTTGCCTAAAACAACTTCTTTGTCTTTCTGCCTGGAAAAACTCCCAATTCATTTTTCTAGGTCCAACTCAAATGCTACCTCTTCTGTATAGTCTTTCCTAATTCTAACAAGGACTGTTCTCTTCTATGACTTTTTTCCTTTCTTTTCATTTTTTTTACAATACTTTTTAATATCTCTGCTTTTCCCAATAAAGTGTGACTTCCTCCTAGCATCGAACACAGTATTTGCCACAATGTTTTCATGCCAGGGGCTGCAGATTCAAATTATTATGGAGGCCAGTCAGATAACATAAATAAATAAAGTGGGCTGGATGCCTGGATATTTGACATATAGAAACCTATTCTACTCTTCAGTGAACCTTATTGGGAGTGGAGGGGGTCATTAGGGGTAAGGAGTCAGGTAGTGCTTCAAAGAAATTGTTCTCTACTGCTCAGCTGTTCAAACAGTAACATTAACAACTATGCAAATGATAGAATAAATGGTAGTTAATACTCAGCCCTTGTGAGGGAGCATTAGGGAGTGGTGAGGACTATAGCAAATTATAAGCTCATTCTCCATCTAGAAAGGATACTGCAATTCCATTCTAGCTACGTGTTGCCTTGAAGAATTCATTTACAATCTCACCAGGTCTTCCTTTTTTTTTCCCCAAGAGGTGCTAGGTAGTTCAATGTTAATGCTAAATCTTCCAGTTTTAAAATATTGTCTAAGTTCTAAAATTTTTTGAAAACACTCTATGAGCCTAATGAGCCATGCCAGGACTACCAGTTTTGAATATCTGTAATAGACACCTGTAGCTCTTGACCAAATGAATGAATAGTGCATACAAATCAAGAAACCTAACATTATTTAGATGAGTGGATCTCAACTTCCTGTTTGTTAGAATCACCAGGTATATTTTATAAATAATTTATGTAAAAAATTTTTTTTCCTAATGTCTCTGCTTCATCTTCAGAGATTCTGATTTAACTGACCTTGTATGGATATTTTTTAAATGTCTTCAGTGATTCTAATGTGCAGCCTGGTTTGAGAACCACTGGATCACTTACCCAAACAAAAGTCCTATGGCTCAGATGGCACTCAGAAACACAAAAGTAATCCCAAGGAAGGTAAAGTGATGGTTGTAAAAAGCCCTTATGAAGGAAGAAGTAGGTCTTGAAAGTATTCAGTAAATACTTGTGTAAGTTTGTATTATAAATGTAAGATTTATGGAAGTGTAAGGTGGTGCAGAAGTCTGAGCAAAGACAAGGAGACAGCAAAATGCATGGATGAGTTTTCTGAGGGATTAGTAAGAGGAATGGCCTCAGTAGCCAGAATGGCTAGGTCAGAAGAATATGAGAAGAATGTGCCTCCTGCTTCTAAAGTAGAGACACAATAATGCCTTTTTTAGGAAGATGAATTTGACATTGGAATTCAAGATGAATTTTTAAATCAAGACCAGAGATTAAGAATTACAACTCAGGTGTCTTTGCAGCCATCTGGGCATAAAATGTCACTGGCAATGTGGTAAGTGTTGAACTTAAGAGACGCTGCAGTGGAAACACATGCAGGACTTGATTCTCAGGTAACAAATGGAGAAGAGAGCAGTCTCAAAGTTTGAGAGAGGTCAAAGTAGAAGCTGGAGAAAAGAGACAGCCATGATCAAATGAATGAGAAATGGAGTGTTTAGCTCTCTATATTTATCCTGTATTTATTTATTCTTGATGTATTTTTTTAAGATTTTATTTATTTATTTATTTATTTATTTATTTATTTATTTATTTGAGAAAGAGAGAGAGGGAGCATGAGTGAGGGGGAGGAGCAGACCGAGAGGGAGAGGGAGAGAATCTCAAGCAGACTCCCCACTGAGCACAAAGCCTGATCTTATGATCCTAAGATCACGACCTGAGTCAAAACCAAGAGTCGGACACTTAACCCACTGAGCCACCCAGGTGTCCCTCTTGGTGTATTTTGCATATGTCAATCTTCATCAGCATTACATGTCCTAAATTGCATATTCCTAGAAAATTGGGATCTGTCTTGTAACTTCTTCAATATAAACCCTGGCAGGGGCCTATGTGTCAGTAAATACTATATTTCTAAACTCTTTATTACAAAATTTTCAAGCTTCCAGTAAAGTAAAGAGAAGACATTAGATCCTCATGTCCTTGTCACCTGTTTCCACAATTGCCAACTTTAGGCAGGACATTTTAGTAGCACAGGGCACAGGTAATGAGAATTTGAATATTTATTATATATATACTATATTGAGAGAGAGAGAATATATGTAGCCTATGTTCATTAAAGAACCTTTAGAAAATATACAGGAGGATGAAAAAGATCTCACTCCACAGGCAACCACTGTAAACACCTTGGGTCACAAATCAATCTCAATGGAAGATTCACCAAAGAATGAAAGGAGCAAGCATATTTTTGATAACCAAACACTCTAACTCTATCTAATAGGCTGTGAATGCTTTCATTAATAGAAATGACTAAGCTGTAAAGTCCATCAGATAACTCAAAGAGCAATTGTGAATGCTCTTCTTTTATCTCTCTAGCTTAATATTTTAAGAATTAATTATGTCTTTAAATGAAAATATAAGTCTGTAAGTAGATATTTTAAGTGTCTTTTTTTAATTTAAAGTTCAAGGACATGTATGATGCCTGAGATTAAAGAGGAATTTGAATAAATATTAATTGCATCATTAACTCCATATATTATAATTAAACAGAAACTTTCTCATAGGCCATATTTGATCCCAACTTGTAGAAGAGAATATTAGTATATATCTTGCAAATTCCATAAATGGGATCTTAATATATATTAATAGTCGACTTGAGTCACATATACAGAAAATTAAAAATCAGGGGTGCCTGGGTGACTCAGTTAAGCATCTGACTCTTGATCTCAGCTCAGGTCTTGATCGCAGGTTCATGAGTTCAAGCCCTGCATTGGGCTCCACACTGGGCATGGAACCTATTTAAAAAAAGAAAAGAAAATTAATAATCATCACTTAATAGAATACTTCATCTGCTCTGTGGATCCCAGTTTTATTTCTATTCCATGATAACCATAAGGTTATGATAAGATTACATGAAAATACAGTAGTCCTCCCTCTTCTGAGGTTTCAGTTACCTGTGGTCAACTGTGGTTCAAAAGCAGATGATCAGAAAGTCAGTAGTAGCCTAACACTAGGTCACACACCTACATCATTCACCTCCCTTCATCTTGTCTCATAGTAATTTTATCATCTCACATCATTACAAGAACAGTGAGTGCAGCACAAGAAGATATTTTGAGAGAGAGGGCACATTCACATAACTTTTACTTCAGGAAGAAAGCATACACATTTTATTAATATTTTACATGTACAAGGGAGCCTTTAACTTTTATTACAATATATTGTTACAATTGTTCTATTTTATTATTAGTTGTTAATCTCTTACTGTGCCTGATTTATAAATTAAACTTTATCAGAGGTGTGTATGTATAGGAAAAAACAGTTTATATGTGTTTTGGTACTTATCCATTTTCAGGCATCCATTGGGGGCCTTGGAACATATCCTACAGGGATAGGAGGAAGCTAGTATACATTGAATTTTGTAGTTCTCTTGCTACAAAGACTTTTCAGTTGCTAATTTCATCATTTGTGGGTTTTTGAAACTTACTATAAATTAACATAATAGTAATTGTTCTTTGTATGAGATATTTTATTTGCAAGGTGTAGCTAATGAATAATGCCCAAGGGCAGACTTGCTAATCTTGGAAAAGCCAGGAGATATTACTTCATTTTAACTATTTGTTTTTGTGTCTGTCTGAGAAATGGACTCCCCATGATGAGAATTTTTGAATTGCATGAGGAAATGACTGTGCACTCTTAAAATTGACTGTACAGTATATTTATGTAAATTGCGGTACTTTGTTATAAATGCACACACTGAGATCCCAATGAAGCTACCACAAAAAGAAGTAGTTGCTTCCTATGGGTGCTTTCTAGTATGTTCATTTGAGCAAAAAAAGGAAACCTTGAAACTTCCATTTTAGAGTGCATTTTGTTGAATGTCATGTAACTTGATTGAAAGCATTTAATAAAATTAATAAGATAATTGTGCTTCCAAGAAGCCAGTGTTACCACACTTCTACCCTGTTCATTTTGTCAGTTCCCACTGCACATTAGCTAATGACTATTAGTCTGTAGAGAACAGCAGGGTATCTGATGATCTTATTTTCATTAATGGGATCCCAGTTTAATTGAACCAGAGATCAGGTCTGGTTGAAGTTGAGCATTTGGCTACTAATGACAAGATGCAATGGTCCACTAAACACAAATCAAAACTAGTGATTTGCTTAAAAATAAGGAGGCAGTTTTCTCAAGTGCCTCTTTTCCACAGTAGCAGTGTTATTGGGCTTCTCCTTTTTCAGTAAGAAGAGACTGGCATCCTTATCTCGTAGTACAATTGCAAATAGGTTAGTTAATGCATTTTGCAAAACCATGAAATAATCATCTAACTACAGTTGGTACTGGTGAGATCTTATTAGAATTTCTTCTTTGGGTTTCACATTATGAAAGCAAAATTCAATTCAAGTAACAAAATCCACTGTAAAGGAGAATCAAAAGGAAAAAGGATTAGATTGTGACTTCAGGAAAAAAACGCTTTTCTCCTCTTTTTTTTTTTTTTTTTTTTTTTTTTGAGGGAGAGTGTGTGAAGGGGGTGGAGGTGGGGGCACAGAGGGAGAGGGAGAGACAAGAAAGAGAATCTTAAGCAGGCTCCTCGCTCAGCATGGAGCCTGATGTGGGGCTCCATGTCGCAACCCTGAGATCATGACCTGAGCCACAATTAAGAGTTAGACCCTTAACCGACTGAGCTACCTAGACGCCTCCAACAAAACACTTTTCTAAACTCACACTTTTGGCAAATCCTTGTTGGTTTAAAAAGATGCCACAATTTGCCCAGTGTCCAATAATAAATCAGAGTGAACTTGACTGTCCCTTACATTTGAATCATATACTTTAGTAAAAATAAGGCATATCTAGTCACATTCCTTCATTAAAATTTTTTTAATATGAAAGGAATTTAGTGTGGATATTGATCAGTATCTGTGAAATTTGTTACAGCAAAGATGTCACAAACCATATATAGAGTGAATTTCAATTTTTCTGTGATATTGCCACCAAATATTGAAGACTTTGATATATAAATATTAATATAATAGTAAATGTGAAAAACACATCTAATCTGTTGCGTAGTTGTGCTACTTTTGCAGAACTGACTTGTTCCAGCCTTTACATTTCTCCTTTACATGTCTATTATAGCATGGCTTATAATGACAAAACTGGAGACAAATTACTTGTTCATAATAGGGAGTTGATTAAATACCCAGAAATAAGATATTATAGGTGCGGCTCTACACTGATCTGATCTGCTTGTGATGATCTGGAAAGGTCTCAAAGCTCTATGTCTCTGTCAGTAACACATTGAAAGCTAGGGTGTTGTCTCTGTATGAGCCCACTAGCATAGTAAATAAACAAGATAGTTACCCAGGTACCTAGGGATGCTGGTGTAGATGTACCTTTTTTAAGGAAATACAAGAAAATTAGTAATAACCTTTAGGAACAGGGACTAGTAGAGGCAGGAGCAGGAAAATAAGACTTTCGTTTCTCATATCTTCATCTGCTAGAGATTTGTAACTTCCTGTATCTATTCACAATTTGTGATGTTAATAGATAATGTTTGAGCAACATAATGTATAACTTAGTTTCTTTTGTAGTTTCTTCTGTATACTTTTCTTCTGTCTTTTGAAAAGCCCAGAGAATTGCTATAAAATTAAAATACATTTCTTAACTTAATGTCAGTATTCTCATTTAAAATATATAATGGGAAGGAAATCCAAAATTAATGACAAAGGAAAATCTTTTAAGTATATAGTTGCATACTAAGCTTGTTTATTTATGATATAATTGGAAAATATATATGTGACAATCTGTACTGTACTAGTGTCAATTATGCTCACATACATTTTACACACAGTTCACATGCTGATGAGCATGGGGCTGTACTCATCCAGTAACCCCAAAGATACCCTCTCTGTTACATCACCCTACTTTTATTTCTATCACAGCACTTATCCTTAGGTGATATTTTCTTTTTACTTAATAGTTTGCTTATTGATGTCTCCCCAGGGGATTGTGAGCTTCAAAACTGCAGGGGTCCTGTTTATTGTTGTATGCCCAGCACCTAGCTCAATCTTTAACACTTTAACACTTACCAGGAACTAAATAGATATTTGTTAATTAAGTGATCAAATGAGTGAATGAAATGCTAGCCATATAATTTGAGCAGGTAAGTATATTAAGCAGCAAATCATCATCATCATCACCACCATTAATGTTTAGTGACTTTTTGCTGTATCCTTTACGTAGTGTATTAGTCAAGTTTCTCCAGAGAAACAAAACACACATATATACAACTTACATGTAATACAGGTCTCGATAGATATTTTTATAGTGTGGGTATATATATATATAGAGAGAGAGAGAGAATGAGAGACAGAGAGAGGGAGAGAGTCCTATCATAAGTAATTGGGTCAGGCACTTACGGAGACTGAGAAGTTGCAGGATCTGCAGTGGTCAAACTGGAGACCCAGAAGAGCCAATGGTGTAGTTCTTGTCCAAATCTAGGAGAGCTGATAGTGAAAGTGCCAGTCTGAGGGTGGCCAAAGACCAATATCCTACCTTAAAGGGTCAGGCAGAGAGATCAAATTCTCCCTTCCCCTTTGTGTTCTATTCAGGCCCTCCATGGGGTGGAATTTACCGATTTAGATGTTAATTCATACAGAAATGCCCTTAGGGCTATATTCAGAGCAATGTTTAATCTGGGCACCCTGTGGCCTAGTCCAGTTGATACATAAAGTTAGCTATCATACATCGTTTATCCCATTTAATCCTTTCATATACCTTTTTGTGTAGAAATCATAATCACCATTTTGTAGGTAAGAAAACTGAGCTCAAAGAGAAAAGATAATTAGTGAATGGTAGACCTAGAATGTGACCTAGGTCTGGTTTCAGAGATGCATTCTTAACTGCTTGTTCCCAGTAAGCAATTTCTCACTGCTTGTGTTAAGGATTTATTTTGCAGAACCTTCTCATGTTCTAGGAAACTGCCCTATTTCTAAAACCAAATAAATCATCTACCAAGGCCTATATTATACTTAAGCTCCACTCTATTCAAAATGGAAAGTTTTCTTGAGATAATAAAATTGTTTCCCTGAAAAGGTTTCTTTACTCATTAATAGTAAAGACCAAAAACTAGGCTTTTGAATGCTTTTTAATAAATTAAGAGTTTGTGAAGAAAAAGTAATATCTTATGCTTTATTACTTTTTATCTTGAAGTTGCTATATCCTAACTTTACCCATAGATGATGTTGTCTATGGTTGTACTCAAGTTTAGAGGAGAAAGCAATATTCTAATTTTAGTTCCTAATATGTTTTATTGCCTTTCAGAAACATCTTTAAATTTTTCTTAATGAGCTACAGATAAGTACTGGTTTTATTTAATTCTTTGCAAAAGTTCAAGAGTGATTTTAGTCACCTAGGGCCTTCCCTGCCTTCATCGTTCACCTCCTTGTCTTTTCATTATGCTTCTAGAATTTACAGACTGACCATCCTCCAACTGGTCTAAAAAAGTTTTGAATTAAAATGTTCTTCATAGAACAAACACTCAAGTTAGCCCCATTTACCCCTAACCCACATCTAATACGTACCTTTCGCATGTGTTACCTTTTTGGCGTTGAAACCACTTCAGTTTGTCCTTCTCCCCACACCCCACCTCCGAAAAAGGATATTACAGCATTATATTCTATACTTGATTCCTCATAAACCACATTTGTCTTCATCACATACATTAATTATATTCATGAAATTCTGGTACTTATCTATACAGCCATTCACAGACCCACTTTTCAGATAGCAGAATGATAAGTGTTTCATCTGATGTCTTGACAGAACTGCGCAGAAAATAAATAGTGGACCTGGGAAGGATCCCCTGGCCCACCGAGGGCAACATCCTATGTGGGTGGTAACCCTTGAGACACTGGGGTTCTGAGCCCCTGCTCTGCGTGGACAGATCTCTGAACATCAGGAGCCTCGATTTCTTCATCTTTGGGATAGGATAATATCACACGAAGTGACTAGAACTTGCATAGAGGTCGTGTACGCATCATCATATCCATCCATCATCTTTTACATTCCAAGTTGAATGTCTCTCCCCTAACCTTGAGCCCCAGTGAAATACACTTAATAATCTTTTGAACTTTTCCTTCATAGTTCTTGTCACACTGGTAATCATGTAGCTATTTATGAATGACTGGCCCTACCATCTGTGTCCCCCATGAAACTGAGCTCCCTGAAGGAGGTACATGTTCACCTTATTCCCAGTCTTCCTCAGTGCCTAGAGCAGTGGCCATCTAGACCAGGTGCCCAGTCACTACTGAAAGGATGGATGAATGAAGGAATAACTGATTATGAATAGACTTTGTAAAGTGTAAAATGCTATTCAAGATGGAAGATATTAACATATTTACTGAGCATTTAGTCCCTACTAAGCACAGTATTTGGCATGTTACATGCATTGTTTCATGCGATCCAACAACAACACCGTGACTCAAGTACTATTATTATCCTAATCTTTTGAAAGGAAGTGAGGCTTAGAAAGGGTAAGTACCTTGTCTAAAATAATATTGCTCTACTAGATCAGCCTTTTTTGTATTTTTTACATTCTTTATAGCAGTGCACATATAATAAAATAAAAATTAATCCAATTCAAGGTCTGGATTCTGGTAGCAAGTTTAATTCTGATTTGATTGCCAGATAATAGATGTAAGTCTTGAGCATGACCCTTCAATGATTAGAGTTGAAAATTTAGCAGGTTTTTCTGGTTAAGCTTTGAAAGCCCTGCAAACTTAAATGACTATCATAATTAGAACATTGTATCTTGAGACAAAAATGAATGTTTATTTTTCTAAAAGACAATTAGAGAGCAGACCCTCAGGTTTTATATTCTCACTACAGAGGCATGTACCCCTCATAAAATAGCAAAATAATTAATGGTAACATCTTTGACCTACACCAAGTTCATTTTCCGCAAACTCAAGAAAATGAAACGCCTAGAGCATGACTTTAATCTAATCTTGATTTTTAACCTTATATTGTGCATATTGATATCAGCTCTTAAAAGAGCTCCCTTTAGAATTCAAAAGGCATGTGTTTCTGCTTGTAGTTTTCTTTAATAAAGGTTTTTCTCATTATAGAAACTTTGTCCCTTTTACTTTTTATTTTAGAAACCAAAAGTCTGAATTACATTTCCTTGTAGATTTTTTTTTAAAAGATTATATTTGTTTATTCATGAGAGACACAGGGAGAGGGGCAGAGACATAGGCAGAGGGAGAAGTAGGCTCTCTGCAGGGAGCCCAATGCAGAACTCGATTCCAGGACCCCAGGATCACCACCTGAGCCGAAGACAGATGCTCAACCACGGAGCCACCCAGGTGCTGCTCCTTGTAAGTTTAATTAGGATTCTCGTTATACTAGATGAATAGCTTGATACATGTTTATAGAGATAATTGTGACAATTAATGATTATAAGCAGAACTACTAAGATGAAACAGTCGTTAAGAATGTGTATATGTTAATTGTACCAAGAAATTTAAAGAAATCTGTTAAAGAGATACTTAATGGTGAAGTATTGGTATACTTTGTTTTGTGAATAAAGTGTACTAACATTTGTAAATTTAAAAAAAGAAGATTTAACTACTTAGTGGTAGCTTACTCTTTAAAAAAATCCTATGATAAATGCTCTTATAAAATATAGAATCATGGGGGGTACCTGGGTGGCTCAGTTGGTTAAGCATCTGCCTTTTACTCAGGTCATGATCCCAGAGTCCCAGGATCAAGCCCCATGTCATTGGGCTCCCTGCTCAGTGGGGAGCCAGCTTTTCCCTTTCCGTCTGTGGGACCCCCACCCCTGTGCTCTCTGTCTCATTTTCCCTCATACACCCGCTCTCTCTCAAATAAATAAAATCTTTAAAATATATATATATATATTAAAAAATTATATCTAATTTTCTGTGATTTAGAAGATTATATTATGTGAGATTTAGGTGTGTCTTTAGTGGTCCCTGGATATGGGGATCCCTGGGTGGCTCAGCGGTTTAGCACCTGCCTTCAGCTCAGGGCGTGATCCTGGAGTCCCAGGATGGAGTCCCACGTCGGGCTCCCGACATGGAGCCTGCTTCTCCCTCTGCCTGTGTCTCTGCCTCTCTCTCTCTCTCTCTCTCTCTCTCTCTCTCTGTGTGTGTGTGTGTGTGTCTCATGGATAAATAAATAAAATCTTTACCAAAAAAAAAAAAAAATGGTCCCTGGATATCCACTGCTAAGTAAGAGATTCCTCTAAAAAATTCAAGGTATTTAGGAATTTTAATATTTTTAAATAGCTCCAAACTAGTTAATGTGTACATGTTCTTGAAAATATAGCTCAAACTATGCCATGTGATTTTAAAATACTATCTCCCCTAAAAAACCCTTCTGCTAATTTTGAATACTACTAACTGTGGTGAACTTTATCCATTGTCTACCATGTACTGTACTGGGCTCCACAGATGGAGGTACATACAGTACCAAATAAATGGTCTTTCCACTCAAAGGGGCTTAAATTAGTTGAGGGGAATGTCCAGAGAGAGAGAGAGAGAGACAGACAGAGAGAGAAAGAGAGAGAATATGAAAAAAAGTTAAGGAAATTGTTCCATAAGATGTTTGAACAGAAAGATATGCAAAATATATGTCCATAGCCATGACTAGAAGTTAAAAAAAAAAAAAAAAAGGCTCCTAATCTGATAGTGAAAATTCCCATGTAGGCCCAAGCCATATCCCATGCCCTTTAGGCCCTTCAGTGGGTCTTTCTTTCTGGGAAAATCCACGTTTGGGAAAAACCAATAATCTAGGATTCTTTTTCTACTTGGTCACAAAAGGTACAAATGATGATAGATTCTATAATACATTTTTTCAATTGGCCTGGGATTTGAGTGTCATTTCTTTCTGTTATTGATTCTGAGAGACTAATAGTGTTTTGTTTATTCCATATAGATATTTATAATGACTAAAAAAAAATACAGATACCACACACAACCAAGTCTATTTGCTAACACTAGAACATTTCACACATAACCTAAGTAGGCATCTGAACGTGGTGCCATAATGCTACTGATGTTGAAAGCCATACCACTCATTTAACCATCAATGTCTTAGTCATTGTGGACTCTTCCCCTCATTCCCCCATATCCCAGCAGTTATCCATCCCTGCCCAGTCTTCCACAATTCACACATAAAACCCACAGATGGATTTTTCTTAAAATGAAAAATGAAATTCTAGCCATAGTTAGAAATATTTAGTCATTTAATCCAACATCCCTTTTGACTTATTATATTTAATAACTCATTCATTTTGCTCAGCAAGGACCTATAACTCTGTGTCAGGCATTAGGCTAGCAATTCAGGGGTAACAAGCTAGGCTACTGAGTTTATATCTACTGAAGCACACATTATCAGAGAATCCCACAAACACATGTAAAAGTGCAATTTTGAAAGAGTGAAATCTTGCCATTTGCAACAATGTGGATGGAACTAGAGGGTATTATGCTAAGCAAAATAAGTCAGTCAAAGAAAGACAAATACCATATGATTTCACTCATATGTGGAATTTAAGAAACAAAACAGATGAATATGGAGGAAGGGAAGAAAAATAAAATAAGATAAAAACAGCGAGGGAGGCAAATCATAAGACTCAACTATAGGAAACTGTGGGTTGCTGGAAGGGAGGTTGGGTGGGGGGATGATGTAATTGGGTGATGGGCATTAAGGAGGGCACATGATATAATGAGCACAGGTGTTACATGCAACCAATCAATCACTAAATTCTACTCCTGAAACTGATAATAAGTCACTGTATGTTAACTAAATGGAATTTAAAAAAAAATTTTTTAAGTACAATTTTGACAAGTTATGTGAAGGAAAGGTTATGGGAGTACCTATACTGGAAGAATAGCTATCCATGGAGAATAGCACTCACAAATGCTCTGGTAGGCAGGAAGAACTGAGGAGGCCAGTCTGTTGAGAGAGCAGAAAATGAGGGATAAAAGGTGTGAACTGAAGCCAAAACACATAGGTTTTTGCAGCCACTGTTAAGGGCTTTCTTCCTAATCCTAAATGCAGCAAAGAAGACGTTGAAAAGTTGTAAGTGAGGAAAAGGAATGACATGATCAGATGTATGCTTTCGTAAGACCACTCTGGCTGCGTTTTGGAGAGGGCATGGGATAGGGAGCCAGAGTGGACATGGGACATCCCTTGAGAGGCTTTGTGATCATCCAAGAGAGGGCTGATGGTCACCTGACTGCAGTACTGATGGAAGAGGTGGAGAGAAGTAGGCATGGGTTGGCTGTGGAGAAGGTTGAGAGAGAAGTCAAGGATGACACCCAGATCCTAACTCTTCAAACTCAGTGGATTGTGTGGTGCCAGTCACTGGACCACATTTTCCATTTGAAGCATCTTTGAGACATCAAAGAAGAACTGAGCAAGAAAGCCACTGGATACAAGGCGTGGAGCTCAGAAGAGAGGAGTAGGCCAGAAATAGAAAGAAGGGAGTTCTCTGGTATCTGAATCCACTTTACAATAGCCGGAATAGCTTCCCAGACTTCTGCTTGGACACCTTCAAAATGACAGAAAATTCTCCACCACCATGAGCAGACATGGTTAGTTAAAGAAAGATGTTCCTTATGTAGGACTATACACTTGAAGTAAATTGCTATCACTTCTGATTCTGCCCTTTGAATAAATGAAATCTCTCTTCTATCTAACAAGGCTTCAGAATTTGAAGAAAACTGGAATGGTATATCTCCTCACTGCTTTGCCAACCAGCCACCCACCTTAGATCTTCTGTCTATCAAACATTCTTTCAGATCCTGTCAGTAGTCTAGCCCGTTTCTTCAGCCTCATCTATTGAAAACATAAAACTAGATCTAGAAAACACCCATTTACCCACACAAAGTAGTACTTCCACTCAGATCTAAACACTTGGAGCTTCCCTAGCATGGTGTGTTTTCACAAACTTTTGTGCCTTTTCTCATGCCATTGCAGAGGAGTGGTTTTTAACTCCACCATAAGTAAAGTTACAGCTCTGCAGAAGAGGCTAAAAAGACCACCTAGCTAACTAGGCTCTTAGCAATGTGTAACCCAAACCCGTCTTCCTAGCTAAACTGGTAATTTCATTGTTCCTCAAGCATACTCGACCAGTTCACTCTTCCATGTCTTTATTTAGATACTCTCTTCTGTCTGGGGCACCTTTCATCTTTTATTCTTGAAATCTTATCAGTTATTCAAAATCCATTCAAGAGGTCACTTACTCTTTTTTTTTTTTCCCCATCATTATAAGTGTACTTATAAGTGTACTTAATCCCCATCCCCTATTTCACCCATACCCCAACCCACCTCCCCTCTGCCAACCATCAGTTTGTTTTCCAGAGTGAAGAGTCTGTTTCTTGGTTGTCCCTTCCTTCCCCCCCCCCCCCCCCGCCCACTTCAGTCATTTGTTTTGCTTCTTTGATTTCACATATGAGTGAGATCAAACAGTATTTGTCCCTCACTGACTTATTTCACTTAGCATTTTACTCTCTAGCTCCATGTTGTTGCAAATGGCAAGATTTCATTTTTTTTTTTATGGTTGAATAATATCCCATTGTATATATACACCACACCACATCTTCTTTATCTGTTCATTTGTCAGTGAACACTTGGGCTGCTTCTGTAGTTTGGCTATTGTAAATAATGCTGCAATAAACATAGAGATACAGGTATCCCTTCGAATTAGTATTTTTGCATTTTGCGGGGGGTAAATACCCAGGAATGTGATTACTGGTTTGCAGGGTAACTCTGTTTTAATGTTTATGAGGAACAAGAGATCATTTGTTCTTCATTTCCACTGGTCTGCTCTATGTTACCTGTTTACTTGTACTGTCACCTCCCTTGAAGGCAAGAGATAGGTCTTATCTATTTTGTGTCACTCACAACCTCTGGGAAATTCTCAAGAGTGCTCAATCAAATATTTGTTCAATTGAGTTAGTTTTATTTATTTCCTTAAAGAAAAAATAAGATGTATTTTTAGTAGCTTGCTTTCTTTTCTCTTCTCTCTCTCTCTCTCTCTCTGAGGTAAAATATTTGTGGTAGTGATTCTCAAACATAAGAGCCATTTGGGGGAACTTATTAAACTCATACATTTCTGCTGCTTCTCCCCATGATTCTAATTCTACAGATCTGGGAGATCTGATGTTGGGCTCAAGTATCTGCATTTTTTTTATAAGTACCCTGTAGTAGGAAGGGGGGATTCAGATCTTATGACACCTGGGTTGTACTTTCAGAAACATTGCAGCAGGGTATTTGTCATTATGCCTATTAATGGATTATTATTACCTTCTTTGAACAAAACAGATCAGTTCATTAACAGGGGAACAGGTAGTACGCGGAACAGCAAACACCAAGACGTTTGTCATATCGCTTTTGGATCCAGAGTTCTGGGACCACCTCCACTCTCTGGCAGGAGGAATAACATGAGGATATCCAGTGAGGTAGGAACGAGGTTTGAAGAGCTTGTCTAAGCGTGAGGAGCATGGGAAGAGAAGGGTTTTTTTCCCAGTGCATGAGTGGCTGGGGAAAGAGGGAGAAAGATGACATGCCAAAAACAGAAGGCTTGAATAAATTTGGAACAGAGATTCTGGATTTTAAAAGACCTCAAAACTGTTTTATTTTTGTCATGTCAACACAATTAACATTTCTGAGTATTCTTTTGATTAAATATGTTCACAAAACTTAAAGGCAAATATATGTGAGCACATTTTGTGGTCTTCTTCAAAAAGGATTTGGATCATCACCAGATACCTTACAAGGAACAGATTCTCAAATGTTACATTTTTATTTTTAATTTCCTATGAATTTCTAACACATAGTGACTTTCAGTAAAACTCTTACCTAGTAAAGATGGAGTGTAGCAAATAAGCACATTTTAATTTATGTGTCTGGAAGACTTGTTTGTCTTCTATTTTGTCTCACATATTTCTCCTTCCATTTCTCGCTGACTTTCTGCTGTGATTTCCCTCTCTATCCTTCCCTTTCTAACCTTTTCATTCCCTCTAGTTTGTTTCTCACTTTTTATTTGTCCAACTATTATTAGTCTCTGTAAATTCTATAGAAAATAAATGCAACTCCCATATTTTAAAATGTGCAGATTAATTCCTCTCCCTTACAGACAATAAGATCCGTTGGGTCCAGAAATACTCGATCATGCCAACAGTCTGTGGCCGATAACTGTGCTAGCAATACAGAGATGGCAGCCTCACTGAGGCCTCAGTTTGAAGAGCAAGCAGATAAAGAAAATATTTGCCAAATAAAGCAAACTGTACCTGTTCATGGTAAGAATCATACATAAAGTTTTGATAACTAGGGGAAAATAGAAACGTTCTTGCAAAGATAAATTTGAAGTTATATTCTTGACTATATCTTAACATCCAGAGAATTATTATTCAGAAATGAAAAAGATGGCAGGTATTGAAATATGTTTCAGGTTCTTATACATATATTCTCTTCTGAAACCTATCATTCTGTCTCTTATTTTAAAATTCTTTCTTCCTTCCTTCCCTTTTTTTTCTATCTTTTTTCCTTTCTTTCAAGTAGGCTTCAAGGGGCTCAAACTCATGACCCTGAGATCAAGACCTGAGCTCAGATCAAGAGTCACACCCTTAACCTACTGAGCCACCCAGTCATCCCACCTATCATTCTCTTTATTCCATTATTTCAAATCACCATAGTACCCTGTGTTTTTATTTTATGATGACTGGTAAGGAAATAACATAGCATTCTATTATCACTACATTTTGGGAACTCCACGTGCATTTTAAGTTTTTTTTTTAATATTTTATTTAGTTATTCATGAGAGACACGGGGGGGGGGGGGGCGGGGGGCAGAGACACAGGCAGAGGGAGAAGCAGGCTCCATGCAGGGAGCCTGATGTGGACTCGATCCCAGGTCTCCAGGATCAGGCCCTGGGCTGAAGGCGGCACTAAACCGCTGAGCCACCAGGGCTGCCCCATTTTAAGTTTTCTTAATTTTATCTTTTAGTTAATCTCTTCCATTTGTAAAGTGCTTTTTATTTTCTCCCACTGATGCAAAAAGAACCCTGTTGATGAATAACAGACTCTTGTCCCATTTTATAGATTGAGAGTTCATGGCTAGCAGAGAGGTAAAGTGATTTGCAATTTGTAATCTTTGGAAAGAATTGAGACCAGGACCAAAGGCTTACCACTTGCTGTAGTTTTTCCATTCTTGCATGTCTGACTTTTGTTAGAGTTGAAAAAGAAGGCATTTGGGTTTATTTTATTTGATTTGGAGATTAATGATCACTTTTGCAGATTATATTTTCCGTAGAGTACAAAACTGAGAAAAGGAAATAGATACCATAGATATTCAGTCCTGGCTCTACCACTGTGTGTAAGACCTTGATCAAAATTCCTAAACCTTGTGGGTCTCAGTTTCCTCATCTGTAAAATGGGGATAAAATTACTACTGGAACTAGTAGTAATAAACCATGACTACCTCTCAAAGGTCATTTTGAGGATTCAACGAAAAAAGCCAGTCAAGCACATCATATTGTGCCAAGAAATTAAGCATTCAGTAAATATTAGATGCTGCTATAAATGCTGTTGTTATGATGATGATTATTACACAGTTAAGTTAAACGTAAGAATTATTTTTCAGGTTTGATTGCAGTTCTCCAGGGCTCTTTTGAAAACTACTTTTAAGCTGTTGATGAATTATTCTTTTCTACTTCTTTCAAAGGAAGAAATTATTTTTCTGTATTAGCTATCAACTTCATTTTTTATTATTTTTAATATAGCATGTTGTATGATAAACAACCAAATTACCTGTAGCTCTCTGTAAGGTTATATTACATAAGAAAATGTCTCAGTAATTTTGAAAGCCTGATACAATCCCAATAGTGAAATAGGAATAAATACCTATTTTCCATGAAGGAATAAATTGTGGTTTTGATACAGCTTTATATGATGTCACAATGATACATGAACATTATAGCTACAATTATATTTATTGAGTCATTTCAAACCATATAGCACTTTCTGTTCTGGCTTTTTGTTCTTTGATATGAAAATGTACCAGCTGATCTGCATGTTATGCATCCACATCCCCCTCAAGAACCATCAGCAGATAAGAATAATAACAGGAGAAGATTACGGTTAAAAAGCACCAGCAGAGAAAGGACAGAAGCACACAGCGGTACGGCACTAATTCAATACTATCTTATATCTGTATATTATTCAGAGCAATGGAATCTCTCTCTGCAGGTTGTAAATTTCAAAGGATTACGAACCAATTCATTTAAAATATAAATGTCTTTTCTACAGGGATTATGGAAATCAAATTTTCTGCAAAAGAATTGCTCTAGAGCCCTCACAGAGATTTACTGGATTAAATAGACAGTACCACAGAAGTAAAGGACTTCCTACTTCTACTCTCAAAGGCTGAATAAGCTTAAATTATTGTTTTTTAGAAATGGCCCAAATTTGATAAAGGAAGTTTCTGCCTGCAGTCTTTACTAAAATTGAACTTAACTCATAATTTTTCATGTTTCATTTATATCTCTTCTTTTTAAATTGGGCCTTTTTCAGATATATATTTTTTTTACATTTGCTTTCTCTCCCTTTGGACTTCATGCCATCCAATAGAATGTAGGTTAAAACTTCAACTCTTAAAAAAAAAAAAAAAGAAAACTTCAACTCTTTGCAACCAATAAAGCATTAGATAAATATAAGTGGCTGTTATAATTACCCCTTTGAATATTGGATATGAGGCATGTAAATCTTGTCTGCACATGCATTAGTGTATCCTGAGTCAAGCCCAGAGTATATCTTGTATGCATCTGTTAGCGTAATTTCTCAAAATTTTAGATGGGCTGAAATTCAGCTTCTTAGGATTCATGTTATTTTTATAAAATAGTATATAGAAAAATTAATTCTGTGTCCATTTTCCTACGATGTTGAAGGAAAGCACTTGGTTTAAAAAAGTCAGGTTGTATAAGAATTGTACTTTAAAGAAAACACACTCCATTTTATGTGGAACCAAAGAGAAAAATATAGGACTCTTTAAAAATAATGAGTTTTGGAATTCCTTTTATTACATATTGTAAAACTTAAATCTAAAATGCTCCCATGCAAATATCAAGGAATTTAAAGATGAACCTCTACAAAAATGCAGCTGAGTTCATCTTTGAAACATTCTAGTGGAAAAGAAAAGAACTGCAGATAATCTGTATTGTCACCTCTAACATGCTTTTCAATAATCATTTAGAAAAGCACACCACATTTATAGCATTCTTTGAAATGAACTTTTATAAAAATTAAAAGAGATAACTTCATGGAAAATATTTATTCTAATAAAGGCAGTTCTTCAGGAAATAACAGGAATGAAGATAAAGCAACAGCTGCCCTGTTGAACAGTGGGTCCCAACAAAGCACAGAGATGAATTCCAGCTCTCCAGCACCGCCATCTCCTGATCAAACAGGTTGGCATCTTTAGTCCACCATAATCATTAATAACTAATGAAATATCCATATGTTTAGCATTTCAAACCTGGTCATTTTGAGAAGTTGTGATTTGCTAAAATCTATCATTTTTTGGTAAATCTCCTCTTAACCCCAACTGCCTGTCTGACTTTAATGGATGAAAAGGACACTTTTATTTCCAAGTTTCAATGCACCAGTTGTGTTCAGAGGAAAGTTTGAAACTTTGAAGTTTTCACAGGACATTGTCACTGTCCCCAAAGATTACCTATTGTTGCAAGTCTAGAGTCCTCTTTATAATGGAGGTGGTTGGAGTGTAGAGCATTGAACCCATCAACATATCTTGCCTAGCAGGTGTGTGTACTTTTACAAAGGCGAATTGTTTTTGAGCAAGGGAAAAGGGAAAATAAATGAAAATTGTTTGTAGTTTGTCAGTCTTATTTATGCAATGTTGAAACCTTCATTAAAATGTTAGGCGCAATTAGTGTCTCTAGCATAAATCTGACTGTGTAGAAAAACTAATTAGATGTTTAGGTGATCATTCTTGCATTTATCTTGTTTGCTGCAATATTGTGATTACACAGTAATTTACATATTTTCCTAAGAAAACACACCAAATTATTCATTACAATTGATATGGAAATACTTGAGGTAAAACTACAAATTCCAAAAAAGCATGTGGTGTTGAGATAATTAGAGTTCATTTGGTGTAGAAACACTCCTTTTACTTTGACTTTTTGACAGTTAATAATGTGGTTGGCAGTAGGTCATGCAAGTTGTTGAATTGCGTAATGAAGATTCCCAGTATATGTGCCTCCAGTTTTCTTCTACATATCCATGTACGTAATGCAACACATTGGTTTTTATCATCCTTTCCAAATTTATTTATTAATAAAGCATCTACTGTGTTTACAAAGCATCTACTACGTGGTTAGCGCCATGCAAAAGGATTTGCTCTCCAAAAGAGGACAGCCCAGTGAATCTGTTTATTTCACCTGCTCACTATATACTGACCTGACCTCCACATCACCTTTGAAGGTGGTCAAGTGAAGTAGATTCAGCCTGCTGTTAGCCACTAACCTACTGAAAATGTTAAAGCCTTGTCCCTTACAGATTTTCTCTAAAGAAATGTACATCTGCTACCCTTTTTATAGGCAAGTCATATAATGATAGTCTTAAGAAATGAATACATTATGATGAATATGATTTTATTTGTACCATTAATGTCTTTATTTGTACCATTAAGATCTTTTTGTTTGTTGCTTTTGTACTGTAGGCTTTAGAGTTTCAAATCAACAAATCTTAGATATCTCTTGGTTACTGTTCCTGTGAAGATAAATATAGCAGGATTCAAGAGTCAGGGTAAAATTACCATGTCCATTGTTTGGTTCTGCTGAACACAGATTTTTATTAAGATTTTCACCATTGACACAATGCAGCAAAAACAGTAAATTTGAAGGAAAATAGACTAAGTTGAGAAAATGCAACTTTTTCCTGCTGTCATTTTAAAGAAGAAAGTAAACATGCTTTTAGTGATACTCATTATAAGTATTTGTCTGTTTCAATTTGTCTGGATCACAGTTATAAAAATCTATCTCAATGTTACATAAAAGATTAAAATTTATTTTTAAAGATTTTATTTATTTACTCATGAGAGACAGAGAGAAAAGGGCAGAGATATAGGCAGAGAGAGAAGCAGGCTCCATGCAGGGAGCCCAAGTGAGACTCGATTCCAGGACTCCAGGATCGCGCCCTGAGCCAAAGGCGGACGCTCAACCGCTGAGCCACCCAGGCATCCCAAAAGATTAAAATCTTTTCACTATGTTGTACACCTGAAACTTATGTAACATTGTGTACCACCCATATCTCAAAAAAATTTTTAAAGTTTAAAATTTTTTTAAGTTTTGATTAATATGTGTCCTAGGGGTACTATACAGTATTTTTAACTGAAACAAATAATGATGCACAAAAGATTTTTGAATCAAAACATTCTCTCCTATAATTTAACATACAGATCTTTTTCACCAGTCACATTAGCAAGTATTTCTGTGGATTTTATTACTGGAAAAGTCTACTCAGTTTAGTCTATGAATTGTCCTGTTTCAGTCTGTAGAATGGAAAGGAAAAGCCTCTTAACTTTTCATGGATGCCTCTCCTCCATGATTTGTAATCCAAACAATGCCCAAATTTTTACTTAAAAATAATTTGTTAAATATTCTGTCCTCCTGCAGTTGAAAGAAGATATTAGTAACTCAAACCCAAAAATTTGGAAGATTTCCTCCCCACCTGGAATGTCAAATTAATGAGACTCTGCTATAAAGAATTTGCTGCAAGATAGGTGATAATGATTTCAGACTTATAAATTTCCTGGCCAGTGTTTCAACTCAGATGGAGAGGAAGTGCAAATGAGATGCCTGTAGCTATAGGCAGTGATCTATAGGTTAAATGTTTAGCAGGTCACAAGATGGTGGATAAATTGCATTCCTTGGCTTCTGCATTATTTGATAAATCTGTTTCAACACAGAAATTTTAACCTGACTACCTGCTTTAATGTGACACTGATGGAACACTCTTCTAATTTTTGTCATCTTTCCCAAATGTCAGATGAGTGGATATTTCCTGAAAACCATGATCGTATTTCCCATTTGGCGTCCAGGAGACAGTCTCTCCTTCCAGATGATGACTCCTGCCACACTTCACACCTGTGGCTAGAAGCCAACAGGGAAAGTGAACATGGCCAACTGGCAAAGGAAACTCAGGTTGTTCGAAAGGACATTTTCACTTTTTCATCAAGACCACGGTCAGCACCTCATGGAAAAACTCAGAATATGTCCCCAGAGGGATGCCCATTTATTTTGGATCTAAAAGAGGATATCAGCATGACAAGAAGAGACACTGAATCAGAGGAAGACTTTTATGGCGGTGACAGCAGCGAAGAGGTACACTGCTTGATGAGTGAAGTCGTTTTAAGCACAGTTGTTCCATTAGCTCTGATAAGCATGAAAACCAGTTGAAATGAAAGAGGGGAAATCAACTGCTATTTATAAAAGTGCAGCAGATTGCAGTGTCAGTCAACAGTTGCCTCAGGTTGTTATGGTAACTCTAAATTGCTGCCTTTTTTATTAACAGTCAGCCAATTTCATTTTTAATTATGGAAACCAGTTTTGGGGTTGTTTTTGTTTTTTTTATTTTAATTTTTGTCTCACAGCATGAGAAATAACGTGCACTTTAGTTATATGATGGTGAGACCAGTAAAACATTAAGAACACATTGTTCTAGCTCTCTGGGGAAATTGTGCTGCAGTGGCTAAGCCTTCTGAATTGACGGTTTTCTGGCTCCCTTACTCCCCTGCCATCTCTCCACCTTAGACCTATTAGGACTCATTATTTTCCATATGGTCCCAGAATTTCAAGAGTTGTGCCAATTAAAGTTTAGATAAAGAATCATGGATTAGTGCTAGGATTTGCCTTACCCAAGGTTTTCGGTTTGTAATTATTTAGAATACAAATATATCTTATAAATTAGTAAATTCACAGAAAGTTTAAAAAAGATTTGTTATAAACCAAACATAAAGTAGTTCTGAAACATTTGTTTAAAGCTTAATACATTATGATGACTTTTTTCTCCATATGAAATGAATTACTTTTTGTGAAATTCCTTCAGCTTTGTTCAATGATAAGCATCCATATTTCCTGTGAAAAATAATTATCTCAAAAGCAGGTTACAGTCAAGTTATGTTTTCATTAAGCTATACAAATCATTTCTATGTCAAAATTATACATAACTTTGTTATATGTTAAAATATACATAATATATTTATAAATATAGTGAGTTATATATTAGATTATATGTATAATATATTATGTAATAATAATTAGAAAAACTGTATATGCTTACAAATATTTTTTTAAGAATTATGATTGATCAAGGATCCCCCTTTGGACTGCAGGATTAGATTATTGCTCCTACCTTCAGAGCCAGTTGAAAATATGATGAAATTGTTCAGGCAGTAATTACGGGTTTTTGCAACTTTTAATGAGTTTCCATTGCAAAGTACATGGGGAAATCCTTTTTTTATAATATCCTTGCTTCTGAGCATGGTGAAACTATTAGTCATACCAAACATAAACCTACTGTAAATCCCTTAATGCTTGAATAGTACACATGATGCCAACATTTTAAATGTTCTGGATATCTTTGTCCCTTTCACCCTGAATAACATTAAGATATAAAAACTAAAATAGACATTCACCCTCAGCGTCTAGTACTGCCCCCATCCCAGTTGTCAATTCTTTTACAGTATTAATTGACTAATCTGATAAAATAATCTGTACTTTTTCATTAATGGGATAGCCCATCCCCTTCCCATAAGCACAGCACCATCTTTCTTACCTAAACCAAAAGAATTCCTGTAATGGTGGAAATTTCAAGGCAGATGGGACATGTTAGTTCCTTCCCTGGAAAACTTTGAGAGAAGTTTTGTGGAAAACTGCCCTTTAAATATCATGACATGGGGAACTTACTTCTGTCTACAAGAACAATAAGCCTTGACAGGAAGCAATAGAACTTCATGAGAAAATGAACAATACTAGTTCTGAATATTTTATTTTGTTATCATTTGATGTGCTTTCTTTTGCTACTAGCTACTGCACATCTGCAATCCTTCATCATTTATTATTGCAAACATAAACTAATTACCAATTACATGAAATTGAAAATAAATGTATCATGCATCACCCAAGCTCTGAGTGGCATAGCTCTCTGGTCACCCCCATGCCACAACCATCAAAATGACTAGTAGCATTTGGCTAGAGTCTATATCAAGACCATCTCATTGCTAATACCTGTCCTGACCCACCTTTAGTTGGAGCTGGCTAAGAATGGCTGCCGGATAGGAGGGCAGAAGCCTCACCATAATGTATAAGCTTGTATACTTGGTAGAGGCAATAACAAGATACAAACTATAAAATAGAAAACATGACAAAATTGCTGGGTTATATTTAAACAAGTTCTATAATCTATGGTGATCAAATTTGTTGTTTGGGGGGGGTTTTGGTAATTTCTTTTCCTTAGGATTACTTCTCCAATTGATTAAGTATGTAAGTCATTGGGAAATTGGATTAGATATTTAAAATGTTTATTTACATATAGTCTTTGAAGAAAAATCAGTTTAGTTGATTTAGGCATCCTTACTATTCGTTGTATTATTTTAGAATGTTATATCCTTAGAGTAACATAATTATACTTGAGGAAAACAGTGTCATGTCATAAATGATGGTGGATGAATGAGGCTAATTACATTACATACTATGTTTGAAGTTTATAACTTGTAGTTAAAAGACCTATTTGATGGTAGACCATTGAGTATTTTTAAAGGGAAATTATATATATTCAGTAGCATGTAAACTAAGTAAAATCAAATCATGTTACCATGATAGAGGAAAAGTATACATACAATAGTAAAAGCTAATTAAAATGAACTTTCGGTAATATTGATTTTGTAATTTAAGTTTCTAATCATTAATTCACATCTGCAATCTTCATCAGTGCAGAGCCTCAAAAGTATGAATTTTCTTTTTTTGCATATACTCTGGTCTTAGTCTTTGCTTTACTATATATTTTATTCCCCAGACAGCCATGTATACTAATATTCCCTCAATTAATTTTGAGTTTGTAGTTCGTATTTGAAAAGCACACTATGGAAATAGATAGCTATAAAATCAAGACTACCATGTAAAATGAATTACCCTAGAAAAGCTATTAAAACAGAGTGCCTTTCCCACTATTGCAGCATCTAAAAGAAAAAAAAAAAAAAAGCCTGTTTCTATTATCATCTCTATTTTGTATTTTATGCCATTATTTCCAGTGTGGCTTTGAGTATACACCTGGTTTACAACTTGAAATAGTTAGCTTTATATTAATATTTTATTACTTCCCTAATTTAATTTTTCATCTAGAAATACTGTCATTTTTTTCCCCAAAACTCTGGCTGTGTATCACATACTAAAGTAGATACTTGCAAGGCCAGGTAATTTGTCCTGTATCACAATCTAAATTGGAACATTAAGCCAAAAAATTATCCCTAGTTGGAGACGATTTATGTGGACCAAGTACTTAGAGCATTCAAATTAGCTAGGAAGCTTCCAGGTCTTCTCCCCATCTAGCTCCAGAGAGGGCTGTGGCAGACGAATTTACCAACAACAGAGTAAAAGGACCCTTTTGGTCCTCCTCCTCAGCTTTCCCCATATTGTTGCTTTGAAGATATTTTTTTGGTCCTCAGAGTTAAACTGTTTCATGGCATTTTTTTTCTTTAAAGTTTATATTTCTGGTTTTAGTCTATAAACCACTCATCCTTGTGTAATTGATTAATGAATTTGAATTACATTCTCACATGTACATACACATAATAGAATATTTACTACTCTTGAGCCTGTTTGTATTTCTGTGTAACCTTTTAAAACTTTTAAATGTTGATGTCTGTGTTGGGAAAAAAAATGGAAGGACTATTTTGAATATGTTGCCTTGCATTTTTGTTCCTGTATATTATGGATTACAACATAACATATTCTCTAAACCCACCAGGCAAATTTAATATTTACTGTGTGTGAGAAATTTTTTAAAGCCGTTCACAGCTCTAGGTCTTTATTACTCTCTTATAAAGCTCTGTTCCTCTCTGCAAAAGTCACAGGCTCCATGATTCTTATGACTTGGCTCTTCATTGTTATAGGCAAGTAACAAAAATTATAAAACTCTTGTCTGCTTAGACTATAATTCTACCACTTTTGCTATTAGATAAACATCATACAGATAAATAGTTTTTTGTACACAGGGGTTTCCAAAAGAAATCTTTAAAATGTTATCAGCTAAAAGAGCATGAAGTCTTAACTTCTAGAAAGATATGTTATACAATTAATGGAGGCTCATCATTTTCCCCAAATATTCATGTGATGGTGTTTACCCATCCTATAGAGTCCTTCTAACTTCTGCTATTTGTCTATGAAGCATCATTGGCTTTAGGTAAAGATATTTTTTAAAATTTGTCCAACCCCTTTTAATATCAAGCCTACTGCAGGTTAGTTACTTGTTAGAAGCAGTTACGTCTTCCTTTCATTACTTTTTCATAAACTAGTCAAATGCATTATAAGATACCACTATCAATTATCTTTTCCATCCAGAAAGAACTGTATTACTTTATCAGTTTCCTATAAAATTGAAGAGGTGGAAGTAGAACTATTTCTTGGGGATGGTTGTTAGTGAAGACATTTAAGATATATTTGAGTATATTTGATATATTTGGTAATCTCGTTACCATCAAAGAAGAAATGATTTTTCTCATTCCTTTATGACCAATGTCTTTAGCTATATCTATGCAAATAACTATGCTTTTTAGTTGACAGCAGAAGTATATACCTATATCATCCCTATTGTCTGCTGGTGCCCAGATCCAGCTTCAGGATGCTGCCAATGCGTGCATTTAGTCACTAAAACATTGGACAAGAGTAAAGACTCCTGCTGACTCAGTCTCAATTACAGATTTCAAAACTGTTATCAAAAGTATGTTTGGAATATTTGCAGACATGTGTTTTTACAGAACTTTTAAAAATGTTATACAAGACTTCATTTCACAGTGGACTGAATTAAAAAAATCAAATGAAATATAAATAAATATGATCATCTGCTTTTACAAAGGCTAAAACAGAGCTCTACCCTGACTCGCTCAACATTAAAGTTGTGATACAAAGAGCTTGGGTCCCATCTGCTCCAAGTAGGTGGCCCTCAAGAGTCATTAAAATTATCTTTTTAAAATTATAGCTCAGCAAGAGCAATCCATTTTGTGCATCCAGAAATTATTGTCCAAATGCCCATCTGCATGTCCTTTTAAGAAACGTAGTTCAACAGAGGAAGTCCTGGCTCCTTGGGGAAATCATTCTCATCTTCAGCGTACATATGCTGTGCTACAGTTAATCAGGCAAATTCTATTGATGTTTCCAGCACTGGGGCGTGATTGAATATTTAACAAACAAATGCCTCTGAGCCCAGAAGACAAACGGTTCAAGAGATTTGGGACATTTTTAAAAAATATATTAAGTTAAATCAAAAGCATTTTGCATTTGTTCTTCTGAGAAACAGATGAACAGACTATCAGAATCTGAAATGGCATGACAATTTCTTTACCACTCTGACAAATTATATTCAATTGCTGTACAGGTTTTCAGTAGCTAAATGATAAACCAAAAGGGAAAACGTTGTTTTTCAATCAGGTCGTAGTAAGCTAAGTTTTAATGCACATAACAAATGCATGTTATACAAGAAAAAAATTAAGCCAAGAGCTTATTAAGCCCAAAGGTGTTGCATGTGTGAAATCAGTAACCATCATCTATACGTATATCGCCTATTTTAGTGAGTCAAAAGTGTTGCCTAAGAAAGGAATAGAGGGATCCCTGGGAGGCTCGGCATTTAGTGCCTGCCTATGGCCCAGGGTGTGATCCTGGAGTCCTGGGATCAAGTCCTGCGTCAGGCTTCCAGCATGGAGCCTGCTTCTCCGTCCTCCTGTGTCTCTGCCTCTCTCTCTCTCTCTCTCTTTCTCTGTTAAATAAATAAATAAATAAATAAATAAATAAATAAATAAATAAATAAATATTTTTAAAAAATAAGAAAGGAATAAAGTTTTGCCATTGTACCACTCTTAGAAAATATAATACTAGTTTTACTCTTTATTTTTTTCCCTTGAAAAGAGAAGCCAACTCAACTCCAGTCAAAATACTGGTCTCGTGTATCTCTTGCCTTTCTCATTTATCATAATTCCCCTTTCAGAATCTGGGATAAACCAGAATTGGTTCTAGGACAACCAAAATAAGCAAGCCTTTTATACTCTGTCCAGATTCTCCAGTTATTTATCTTTTCCATATATTTAAAATAGTGCAGAAATGTGTTAGTGCGGAAATGCAGTACAACCAAGAGAATGTTCACCAGGGAACACAGCTAAATCTGTCCTCCTCGGCCCATCTCCAAACCAGGGTGTATCTTAGGAAAAATGTGAGATGAATGTCCATATACATCTCATGAATATTTTTGTGTGTATAATTACTGCTCATGCCAAGCAAAAAGAAATAATTTTACACCTGAGTAAACTACTACAAGGAAAAAAAGGCTGTCTGTCCTCTGACCCCCTCCCCCAGAAGTGCAAAAAATAATTTGATTTTTAAGGTGTTTTTAAAATGATGTAGCAAACATCTGGCCAGTACCCCTCCAATATTACATCTAAAACTTTTGAAATGCTATTTGCTGCCTTCTCCCATATGAAACTGTGACCTTTGTAGGTATCTATGTCTTTCTGCTTTATACTTTTTTTTGCCTTTGAGACTTTGTGCCTCTCAAGGTCAATGCCCGTGTCCTTCTTACCTGTGTGTCTTCTATAGTGCCTACAAAATGCCTTACACATAGCAGGAGCTTACTAAATATTTACTGAACTAATTTTTATTGCAAAAGTTAATTTCTGCCTATGTGATATACAAAATGGAATCCCAGAGTGATCAAAGGTGGCCCAAAGGTTCATAATTATACCTTTCCTGCTTTTAGCGAACCTATTTTTAGGGCCTGTCTGCTTTAAATACACAACATGTTTAGTTTTTATTAATGAAAATATGATGGAAGTGAATGAGTAGAGAGTCTTTTGGTCACAGAAAACCCACTGCCCAGTATATACAACAATTATAGAAAATTAAACTAGAGGTTTTTTTGAAAGCTGGAGAAAAGATAGTACTATCTAACGGCCAGACTGAATTAACAAGAAATATATCCTACTTCCCACCAGTACCTTCTTAGAACTAGGGTCTGAGGGATGTTTGCTATATTCTCTGTTTACTTTCTCTAGACAAGGCTAAACTTTTATTCTCCTTTTGTCTCTATGAAACAAAAGTTGCAAGAGTCACCACTCCATCCCTTAGTAATTTAGGACACTAGGCATTTTTCGAGTCCCTGGCATTCTTTCCAGTTTTCTACCTGAAGGCGGGGTTCTTTAACCATGTGAACAGCCTAAGGGGTCTCAGAGTGGCAATGAAGGATGAGCTCATTGAGCAAGTGGCGTACAGCGGAAAGGTGTGTCCAGTGCCTGTAGCTGAGGCTGTACGATACTGTTTCAAGGATGAAAATATCCCAATTTTCTTATTTTTTTCACTTGGGACATAAAGTAAGGGCCCATGGATCGACATTCAGTCACTATCTTTTCTTTACCTGGGGCTCTGGAAAGTAAATTTCTCCATATAAAGAAATATATGAATGAGAAGATCAAGCCAGCATAGACAAAGCAAGTTTAGGCCCAGGACAAATACCAAGAAGAAGATCCTTAGACACCCTGCAATTCTCATTCCTTATTCAGACAGGCAAGCTGTTTCTTAGATGTTCTGAGACCCGAGTGTTCTAGGACCTTCCTTGAGAGTACAGTTACCTGCTAATCCCAACTACTTTCCACAAGAAGGGAAAATCATTTTATGACAGGATTAGGGATTGCCAACTACATTTTAGAGATTTCCAGAGTCTTAAGTATAGCATACTTTGCCTTCTACAGAACTCTCCTATCAGCCCAGCCTATCCATCCCCACTACCAGTGTCTCAACCAGACACCCCAGCGCTTCTAATCATGACAGCTCAACAGTCTCCTAATTGGCTCCCTCTCTGCTATCTCCACAGATGCTGCAGACACCACACGAACTCACACCCATGCCTTCTATCATGTGACATCTCTGATTCTCCTGAGTCACATCACTCAAGGACCCTTCAAAGGCCCTGGATGACAGAGATTCAGTTCTGGGCTACCATTATATCCTCAGCACCCACAGCGCCTATGGCAATAACCCTAGATAGGATTAGGAAGAAAGGAAGATTGGCAGAACAATGACAGACACACAGGCGGATAGATCCCTTCTCATTAAAAGGCATAATAAATTCTTCTGGCCTGTATGCAATCTAGAGCAGGCTTTCTTGCCTTTACATATGCTTCACTTATGCTAAAACGGCAATCTCACCTCAGATAGTAATCTGTGTGTTGAGTGTTGATGATGACCAAACACTCAGGAATAAACTGAAAAGTTCAATCAGTCACTCAAATATTTTGTTTAAAAATACCAAAATTGGGACACCTGGGTGGCTCAGCACTTGAGCATCTGCCTTCACCTCAGGGCATGATCCCTTTCCAGGGATCAAGTCCCACATCGGGCTCCCTACAAGGAGCCTGCTTCTCCCTCTATGTCTCTGCCCGTCTCTGTGTGTCTCTCATGAATGAATAAATAATATCTTAAAAAAAAATTAAAATACCAAATTTGGGGGGAACACCTGGGTGACCCAGTTTGTTAGGCATCCAACTCTTGATTTTGGCTCAGGTCATGAGTGTCTTGAGGTCTTGAGATCCAGCCCCATCAGGCTTCCTGCTGAGCATGAAGTGGGCTTGAGATTCTCTCTTTCCCTATCCCTCTGCACCTCCACCTTGATCCTGAATGCATTATTTCTCTCTCGCTCACTCTAAAAAAATGTTTAATTAAAAATAAAAAACCAAATTTTGGGAATAACTAGATATTTGGTTCTCTGTGGCTATAAATGGAAGGATAGGAAATAGCTTTCTGAAACTGAATGTAAGATATATATTCTCAGGGGATCCCTGGGTGGTGCAGCGGTTTGGCGCCTGCCTTTGGCCCAGGGCGCGATCCTGGAGACCCGGGATCGAGTCCCACATCGGGCTCCTGGTGCATGGAGCCTGCTTCTCCCTCTGCCTGTGTCTCTGCCTTTCTCTCTCTCTCTCTCTATCATAAATAAATTTAAAAAAATAAAAATAATTAAAAAAAAGATATATATTCTCAGGCATCAAATAATGTCTCTAAAATACAATCTGCTTTTTGGGGAACCTGGGTGGCTCAGTTGGTTAAGCATTGAACTCTTGATTTTGGCTCAGGTCATGATCTTAAGATTATGAGATGGAGCTCTGGGTCAGGTTCCATGCTCAGTGGGAGTCCTCTTGTCCCTCTCCCTCCCCCTACCCCTCCACTGGCTTGCATGCATGCTCTCTCTTTCTCAAATAAAAATAAATAAATAAAATCTTTAAATCTATATAGATATATATACTCTGCTTTTATTGATTTTTTTCTGTCCTAAGTTTATCATTTTAATATCCATTTATTTATTATATATTTAAATAAGACAAGTTAGAAAAATCTACCCCGGCAAGAATAAGCAGTGATCACATTAGTTTGTTTTTTAAATTTCTTATTTTATAGCAGAAAAATCCACCTACTAAAAATGTACTGTATTTCTCATTTTCATTATTTACTTTCACAGCCATTGATTTTATGTTTGTACTTCCTCCTTTCTCAGATTTAAAAATTAAAACTTTTGCTTTCCTAGGGATAATCTCAGAACTATGTACTTGAAAAATTCATGTAGCTTTCCAAATAATTATATTTCATGATGCTCATGTTTTATGGAAAAAAATACTTTCTATAATTGAAATTTTCATGTAAGAAAAGTATTTCACAAAACATGTCTACTATCTATTGCTCTTCAACAATAAAACTTCCCTACAATAATTTAAGACAAAAATACTTTGATAGGCCCACTTCTTTTTAAAGTAGCATTTCCCGGCTTAAATAAGCTAAATATTAATAGTTCTAGCTCTTTCTCTTCGCACAGAGTCAGCTCATTGGGAATTCAAAGTCTACAAATCTTAGATAACTTCCTATAGATCTCTTCTTCCACATGCTTTTTTGAAAGGACTATATTTTTAGTGACCTCTTCTTAAATGGTTCTTTTGTAACTCAATGGTAAAAAAAAAAAAATACATGCCTTACCAAGACCAGATACCATAGTAGGGCACCTTAACAAACGGTTTATATACCTACTTACGTTGCTGGTTTTAGTTGCTCATATTTTTATTGCAGAATAAAATAGTATATATATATATATATATTTTTGCTTTTTATTCAGAGAATACATGAACTTATTAAGAACTGTTATCAGTAGTTTATTCACCACAGATTTTGACTCAACATGGTTTCACTTTGTTCCCCTATGTAGGATAACAACAGTATCCAGGGCTCCCCGAGTCCAGCAGCTAGTCCTTCAGGGTTAACTCAGTTAACGTTAGAGAGCACGTTGGGGAAGGCTGCAAGGCGAACAGATAAAGGACCTCTAAAAAGTGCCTACGCAGAAGCAGGAACATCAGAAAGCCAGAATTCCTTGGCAAAGCAGATAGATAGAAAAGACTTTCAAAGGAGCATGGTGCCTACGCCATGCCTTTCTCCCCCTGGAAGAAGTGAATCCTCTCAGAAAATTCCAGATCCTCTTATCAAAGCAAAGGACCAGCCAACCCATCAAGTACCAGCTTCAATAAATAAAACCTTGCTCAAGGAGATCTCAGGGGAAAAGTTGAGACTGATTCCTGAAGTATCTGTAAGTGGTATCCCTCTGGTTTGCATAGGCGGGCAGTACGTCCTGCTGTGTTCTGTTCTGTTCCACTTCGCACGCATTTTCAGCAGGACCTATTTTTCATCATTTGGGTGATCAGTAATGTATTTGCCTTCCTATTCAGATGTGTTTTAGCTCAGTAGCAGCAGCTGTTAAAGAGTATATTGCACATCCCAGTGATAATAGAATGCCTCATGTTTTTAATGAGAAAGATAATTATCATAATAGTTTTTTTTTTTATTTCTCGGTTACTTCTCATAATTCTAGTTATCACTGCCTGCAAATTATAAATGAAGATCTTATTTCTGAGCCAAAGGCTTGCCAGTGAAATTGACAGATTTTCAATAACAATCTACATTAGGAACCGTAAAAACATCATTATTCTATTCACTTTCTGGTCTCTTTGCAGCAGTTTCCTAAATAATAAATGGCATGAGTGAAGGTTAACAGTAAAGTAGTGTCATTGAGTAAATCCCTAGACTAGTTTGGTGGCTATATTCATGTTCATCAGATTGATTTTCTTCCTTCCTGTGTTGGTATGTTTCTTCCTTAAGTCCCTCCATACCTATACTTAAACACCAGAGAACAAATGAAGCCATGCAGAACAAATGAACTTATATTCATCCATTTCTTTAAAACATTGAAAGCTTTCTTTATTTGTCATGTCCTAAGTATTTTCTATGTGTTTCAGTGTAAAGCTTTGGTTCAATTATGTTCTAAGCAATTCAGGGTGGATTTTTCCCTTGCACAAGTCACAGACATATGCATCATCATTAACAAACTAGAAATAGCTGATATGTCTTAAATATCTGCCATGTGCCAGTCACTCAGCCAAGCCTTTTTCTGTGGAACATTTCATTTAATCCTCACAGGGACCCTGAGAGGTAGACACCTTGATCCTCGGTTTCAGATGAGGAGACTGAGGTTCAGAGTGGTTATGCACGGTGTTCAAGGACAACAGCTGGCTAGTTGAAGAGTTAGAACTTGAATGGAGATTGTCTGAGTCGAGACCTGCTACCTGGACCACCACGCTGGGCTCCATAAACATGTACCGGCTCTTATGGGAATGGTGACCCCTCCACAAGAAAGACCCAGATACAACTGGAATGGGTGTTCCCCTTATTTCTCATGTTCGTATGCATGTGTGTATGCATGCATGAATCATCTAACATCATGAAAATGGATTTGTTTTATGGTGATTTAGGATGAAAGTGGTCAGTAATATTTTTGCATGTTATCCTTTTTTTTTTTTGGAAATATTTCTAAAACAGATGTTCTACCTAATACCTATCTGTAATTTTTTTCTTTGGTGTGCTAATAAGTGGAATGCAGGTAATAAATGAACCTTAGAGATCTATTCTACAACAATGCTTTATTTGACTGCAGCCAAAACTGGGCTGCCAGAAACAGAGCCAAAGCAAGTCTCTAAGAAGCCTTCCACTCCATTCCCCCCACCCCTGCCCCTGCTAATTTTTTTGCCACCACCCTTCTATTAGGTAAAATCTGTCATCCTAATATATCCAAAAGATTGGTTATTTTGAATCATTCCATCTTTCTTATAGAAATAAAGCCAGAGCATGAAAATCAGCTTGGAAGCTTGAGGCACAAATGAACTTTTTAGAATTGGCCATTGTGCCAAGCACACTGCCTGAAAAATAGCGCTCTCCGATGGTAGCAGGAGAAAATGAAAGGTTGGAGAGAGAGTAGGCAACTTTCCCTTATACCATCCTCTTCATTTGAGAGGCTTTGAGGATAAGCCAGTTCACAGAGACTATTCCAATTGCTCCAAGAGGATCTTTCTCACAGCTTATTGCTGTTGATTGCCAAGCCCAGACTGACCCAGGTGCCTTTTGCACAGGGGCTCCTGGGCAGCATATGCCATTTTCACTCATCCATTTTACAGCTGAGAAGACTGACAGAGCAATCTCTTCAAAAGGATGAAAGAGGGAAGGAGTTTTATCTCTGTTGAGGGGATAAAGGCACAAAGGCACTGCTTACCATTTGTGCAGAGAGGTTTTGACCTCAGTGTCAAAATTCATGCTAATAAAATGTGATCTCTAATAACCCACATGATCACTACAATCTGTGTCGCTCACATTTGTGAATGTGATAACCTCAGTTTAATAGGATGTAAAATTATTGAAGGCATTGGCACTTTACCCCATTTCAGAATGAATTTATAGGGGGAATGTAGTGTTCTTCCAGAGACACCATTTAAAAAAGAAATTCATGGTCATACTGAAAGGGTGCTAATACTTGACATTCTCTCCATTTAATAACTGCAGCTAAGAATCTGAAACAAGTTTCCTCAAAAGAGTGCTATGTGCTTGGTAACCCCACAATGGGATTTTCCCCCAGATCCCAGAAACCCATGGCATTGACTTTTAATAATTTACTAATATTTAATTCACACAATATAGAATTCTGCCTTTTTTAGTGCATTCATGGATTGTACAACCATCACTGCTCATATTAGATCATTTTTATCATCCCAAAAGAATTCCATCCCCATTAGTAGACATTCCCCATTCCCTGCTTCCCCTAAACTCCCAGAAGCCACTAATCTGCTTTCTGTCTATGGATTTGCCTATCCTGGACAGTTCATAAAAATGAAATCAGACAGTATATGGCCTTTTGGGTCCGACTTCTTTCATTTAACATAATGTTTTCAAGTTCCATCCATGTTGTAGCTTGTCATGTCTTTTTATGCCTGAACAGTAATCCATTATCTGGATATGCCATATCTGTTTATTCATCTATTAGTTGGTTGTTTCCACTTTTGGGCTATTATAAAAGATGGTGCTATGAACATTCATATGCACATTTTCGTGTGGACATATGTTTTCAGTCCTCTTGGGTATATACCTAGGAGTGGAATTGTTCGGTCATATGGAACTTTACATTTAACTTGCCAGAAACTGCCCAACTGTCTTCCAAAGCAGCTGCACCATATTACATTTCCACGGGCAAGGCGAGTTGAGGGAATTTCTCCACATCTTAGTCAACACTTGTTATTGTCTTTTTGTTTTAAGCCGGCCTAGTGTGTCCTAGTGTGTGTGAAGTCATATCTCACTGTAGTTTTGGTTTGCATTTCCCCAATGACTAAAGATGTTGAGCATCTTTTCATATGCTTATTAGCCTCTCCTTCAGAGAAATGCCTATCAAATCTTTGGCCTGATTTTTCCTTTGGATTATTGGTCTTTTTATTGTCCAGTTGTAAGAGTTTGGATACAAGTTTCTTGTCAGATACATGATATGTAAATATATTCTCCCATTCTGTAAATTGTCTTTTCATTTCATGAGGCTATCTTTTGAAGCATGGAAGTTTGTCATCTTATAAAGTCCAATCTATCAATGCTTTTCTTCTATTGTTTTTGCTTTTCATGTCATTTGTCAGAGCCATTGCCTAATCCAACATCACAGAGATTTATTCCAATATTTTCCTTAAAGAATTTTATAGTTTAACTCTTAAATTTTGTTCTGTGATCCATTTCTAGCTAATTTCTGTCTCTAATGGAAAGTAGGGGTTCAACTGCATTTTTTTTTTACATGTGGATATTTACTTATACCGGCACTATTGGTTGAAAGAGTATTCTTTTCCCATTGAATTGTCTTGTCACCATTTTTGAAAATCAGTTGACCATACATGTAAAAGCTTATTTCTGACTTACCAGTTCTGTTCTATATATATGTGTATCCTTGTGCAGTATCACACTGTCTTGATTACTATAGTTTTGTAGTAGGTTTAAAATCAGAAATGTGACTCCTTCAAGTTCATTCTTCCTTTTCTGGATTGTTTATGCATCTCCATAGAAATTTGAGGATCAACTTGTCCGTTTATGCAAAAAGGGCAGCTGAGATTGCATTGCTTCTAGGGCAGCTGAGATTGCATTGCTTCATTGCATTGATTCTATATCCCCCCATCAATTTGGGGGATATATCCTAACATCTTAACAGTATTAAGCCTTCCAATCCACGGATATCTTTCCATTTATTTATGTCTTTAATTTCTTTCAGGAATGTTTCATAATTTTCAGCATGTAAGTCTTGCATTTCTTTTATTAAATTTATTCCTAAGTATATTTTTTATGCTATTGTGAATAGAATTGTTTTTCTTAATTTTATTTTATTTGTTCATTGCTAGTGTTCATAGAAATGCAATTTATTTTTATATTGATTCTATAATTTGCAACCTTGCTATTAATTAGTTCTAATACTGTTTCTGTGAATTCTTTAGGATTTTCTTAGAATACAAGATCGTGTCATTACAAATAGAGATAGTTCTACTTCCTTTCCAATCTAACACAGACATGATGAGCTTAGTCAGGCCTGGAAAGATTCTATTGGTATGACTCATAGGAAATGTACTTGATGCAAGAGGAAAATTTTGATTATCCTGGGACTAGAAGTCTGTCTAATATTATATGAATGCAGATACGAAATTACCTTTGCTGGCTAGCATTGTAGTCCACATATGTAAAGCACTGACATGTATGAGGGTTTTACCACTAAGCTGGGTTCCTAAAATAAAGGACTTCTAAGGGTGCCTGAGTGGCTCAGTCAATCATCTGCCTCTTGATTTCAGCTTAGGTCATGATATCAGGGTTGTGAGATGGAGCCCTGCACTGCATGGAGCCTGCATAATATTCTCTCCCTTCCTCTCCCTCTGCCCTTCCCCCCACTTTCCCCTCTAAAATTAATTAATTAATTAATTAATTAATTAATTAATATAAAGGACTTCTAGGTGATGAGTTATGGCTGTTGTGGTTCTACTTCTGGATTAGTGAGAGCATCTCCTCTTCTGCTCAGTGCTTGTCAGGCCAGGTATTCCTCCCAGGAACTAGAGATACATCAACCAAAACAGATGAGGCCTGTCTCCCTGGGGGGCTTAAGACAATAAAGACATACAAGCAAGTACATAAAGTGGTTATAAACTATGATAAGTGGTACAGGAAGACAAAAACAAGGTGATGTAATAGAGAATAGGATTGGCTAGAATTGTGGGTACTTTAGATATTATCTGATGGAGTAGATAACATTTGATCTGAGATCTAAAGTTTAATATGAAGCCAGTCATGCAAAGAACCTGGGAATAATGTTTCAGGTATTAGGAACAGGAGGTACAAAGCTTCGAAATGGGCATCTTTGGGAAATAGAGAAGATCCACATAGCTGGGGCATAGAAGAAGGGGAAAGTAGTGAAGGATGAGGTCAGAGCAGCACACAGGGTCCAGATCATGTAAGATCAGGATGGCCACAGTGAGAAGGATGGCCTTTACTTCAAATGCAATGATAAGTCTTTGTAAGGTTTGAAACAACGCAACGACATTTACATTCCAAAACTTCCCTCTTGCTGTGTCAAGGGTGGATGCAGGGAAAGCAGTTGAGGCATTACTCTGATAGATCAGAGTGGAGATGAAGAAAAGTAGTAGATCCCAGGAATAACTGGGAGCTAGGACAGACAGGATATAGGGAAGAGGAAATGGGTAGAATTAACTATGACTCTCAGATTTGGGATCTGAGCAAAAGGAGGATGGTTATGTAATTCTCTGGGTTCTGGAAGACTGAGCAGACCTGAGCCATCAACTCAACCATCAAGCTACTACAATCAGGAATTATAAGTGGACACACCCCATTAAAAATCTGCTCTCACATGGGGCGCCTGGGTGGCTCAGTTGGTTAAGTGTCTGACTCTTGATTTGGGCTCAGGTCATGATCTCAGGGGTCATGAGATGGAGCCCTGCAGCAGGCTACACACTCAGCAGGGAGTCTACTTTAGATTCTCTCTCCCTCTCCCTTTGCCTCCTCACCTCATCCTCCGCCTCCCCTGTGCTTGAGCATGTGTGTGCTTTCTCAAATAAATAAATAAGTCTTTAAAAATAAAATCTGCTCTCACAAAGTGCCAACGTGAAGTGACTTTATGACAAGGGACAATTAAAGGCTTTTACAAAAGGAGATTCAGGAGAACTATTTTCCTAATCCCCTGGTATGCCAGAGGACTAGTAATTCTTAAGGAACACTTACGGAAATCGATTTGCTAACTACTTGGTAAACTTCCTCCTTGCAATGTTTTATTCATTTTTAAATAGAGTTCCCTATTATTAAGTTCAAATATTTTTAATTAAGAAACAAGTACAGCCCTCTGGGTAATATTGTAACCATGTAGATAGCTGGTAATTAAACTTTTCCACATGTATGACTGCATTCAAACAGTTTTGAATGAATCATTTTAAACCCATAAATGTCATTATGTGCATCTTTAAACAAACAAAAAGGCCTATATAACAGGCTTTGTGGTTCTAGAAAAAGTTTGAACTTACTAAAAAATGGTTACTTTCAAAAGAAAGACAAAATATGCTACCAGTTACAAAATTCATGTATTCTCCAGTCTTAGCAAAAATAAGACTTGACTTTTTATAGGAAAAAAAAAAAAACTATAGAATGAATCCCATGTGACTTTTAAGTTTAGTTTTCACATTTTTATTTTTAAAAAATAAAAACTAGGGGATCCCTGGGTGGCGCAGTGGTTTAGCGCCTGCCTTTGGCCCAGGGCGCGATCCTGGAGACCCGGGATCGAATCCCACATCAGGCTCCCGGTGCATGGAGCCTGCTTCTCCCTCTGCCTGTGTCTCTGCCTCTCTCTCTCTCTCTCTGTGTGACTATCATAAATAAATAAAAAAATTTAAAAAAAAAATAATAAAAAATAAAATAAAATAAAATAAAAAATAAAAACTAAATTATGGAAGGACGCTGTTAAAAGTGTTTTAAGCCATGGTATAATTTTTTTAATTGTCAAGCCTTTTCCTTTGGATAATGAAAAAAGGATTAGTTTGACTGCCTCCCTGATGAACATGAGCCCATATTTTTTTTTTTTTTGAAATAATAGAGGTTTACTATTCTATGCAGTTTGTACTCTACAAACTTGGAGGAAAATGAGTTTGTAAATTATCTTAGAGTTCTAAAGGCATTGTTCCATTACATAAAATTCTGCATTTTCTAGGATATATAATACTCTGTATTCGAAGGGAAACCATCTGTCTCTCTTTGAATTTGCCACGCAAGTATGCCATTTGCAACTGTCTTTCCAACAAATACCCCATTGTTTGAAGAATTCTAAATGTCTTTCTGACCCCTGACTTCCTTCAGTTACAACAGTATTCCATTGTTGCAAAACACCTGTTTGGGGGTTAGGTTGCCCTGTGTGCTATACATATGTCAATCATCCTGGCCCAACTATGCAAGTTCACCCAGTGACTCTCCCTTATTCCAAGACTACTACTATAAGTGCCCACTGGCCTCATGCTTTCCTGGGCCACCTGATAGATGGCCTTCACCTTTGCTACCTTCAGGACCTTCCCAAAAGATCATGTCTATCTACATTTTCATTCTTCTGAGAGGTCAAGAGCAGTGGACACCATGGCTCAGAGCACCAACTCAAATCAGACAGACCTGGATTTTAATTTTGGCTTTGCTTCTCTTTACTTACATGACCTTGGACACATTTCTTAACTTCCTTGAACCTCAGTTAACTCATCTATCACCTTGGAGAAAATAATAAAACTTATTCCATAGGGTCATAATGAGTATTAAATGAAATAGGTTCATAATCCGACAAGGTATTTTCTTCTACTCATGTCTGAGTAGTTAGAAATACAAACCAGTGTGCCTAGCATTCTAAAGCAAACTTTTTCAAATTCAATAAAATTCCAGAAGCTAATTATTGGTATTGTTCAATAAGTGATAGCTATATGCATTTCTTGTCCTCTGTTAATAATTGAATCAAATGCTGACATAAGAATGAATTAATGGTCAGGTTGCGTGTTGGTATTTTTCTCAGTGTTCACTGAAGAGAGAAAAATATTTAGAAGCAGGACCTGGTGTTTCTCCAGTCATTCCCCAGAGAGTTCCCTCTGTGTGTCTGCCTTATTCCCAGAGCTAAATTATAGATCACCCCTTCATGGCTGATGGGGTGAATTAAACACAGAAAGACTAGTAGCACTTAACACTATAAACCATAGTGTTAACCATGGAGAGAATGTGTCATTTATTACACTGGACACTCCTACCAATGAGTTGCCTTTGGGGAAGAGTTTGTGATTTCATGTTTTGTCAAAACTATACTCTTTCCTTGCCTCTGGAAAAAAAAAAAAAAAACCAGAGTCATTATCTGAATTTTATCTGTCAGTGCACTGCTGGGGATATCGCTGGAGCTACAGAGTTTGGTGATTAAATAACATTGGTGCTACCAGTAAAAGGATTTGCATTAAGCATAGAAATTTTCCAGGTGGAATTTGCTTCAATTTTGTTTTCAGTCCAAACTTACTCCTTTGAGCAAAAAAACTCTTTGCATCTAGTGTCTAGATTGACCAAAGCAAAATGGTCCAGAGTAGAAGTATCTTAAAATAATTAAAAATGGAATTATGGTCCAAATTTTGGGTGATGATATGGAACTGCAGAAGTCATTAAGACATTTTCATATCTCCAAACAATGTGCTAGTTCCTCTAATGAAAAGGAGCAGTTTCAGATTCTCAGAAGTTTCAGAAATTGTAGATAGAAAGACTTAACGAAAAACTGAGACTATCAGAAGTATGAAGCAATTGAAACAGATTAGTTGTTTAGCTAACACACTATAACTTCTTACCGTCAGTTCTCCAGTATTTTAATGTTAAGGTTAGCATCCTACTAGTCAAATGTTTATTGAAGAAATCCATCGCCTTGATGTCTTGGTTTTCCTAATTTTATTTTATTTTTTTGTATATTTTTTTATTGGAGTTTGATTTGCCAAAATAGTAGAACATCCAGTGCTCATCCTGTCAGGTGCCCCACTCAGTGCCCATCACCCAGTCACTCCATCCCCCGCCCACCTCCCTTTCCACCACCCCTTGTTCGTTTCCCAGAGTTAGGAGTCTCTCCTGTTTTGTCACCCTCTCTGATTCTTCCCATTCATTCTCCTTTCCCCTATAATCCCTTTCACAATTTTTTATATTCCCCATATGAGTGAAACCATATAATGATTGTCCTCCAATTGACTTACTTCACTCAGTATAATATCCTCCAGTTCCATCCATGTCAGAGCAAATAGTAGGTATTTGTCTGTATATACAATGGTTTTCTTAATTTTAAAGGAGCAAATCATACTTGCCATTTTCCTATTTTATGGAAGAGGCCTTAGGCTGACAGTATTTGCTGACCCATTGAGATTGGGGTCTTTGATTCAAGAACCTTGTTTGTGACTTTTAAGAATTTAGGGCACTTGCCACATGCCAAGTCCTCTACAAGGTGCCCAGTGCTTTCCATCCAGTCTCCATGTCCGGTCCTCACAAGAGGTCTCACTTATTTCTCTTTGACAGACCAGGAAGCAGGGAAGCTTTAGATAGTTCACATCTAGTAAGTGACAAAGCGGAGTGTCAAATTCAAGAGAGTTTGGTCAGAAAAGTTGGTTCACCTTCTACTACCCTAGTCCATGACCCCATTAAAGGTCACTGAAAAAGTTCCGGGGTCAGGGCACCTGGGTGGCTCAGGTGGTTAGGCGTCTGACTCTTGATTTTGACTGGGATTGTGGTCTCAGGGTCTTGAAAACAAGCCTCAGTGTGGAGCCTGCTTGGGATTCTCTCTCTCCCTCTCCCTTTGCCCTTCCCACCCCCCCACCCCTCCACCCCAAACTCACTCACAGATGTGTGCACCATCTCTGCCTCTCAAAATAAAAAATCCTGATCAGGGATCCCTGGGTGGCTCAGCGGTTTGGCGCCTGCCTTTGGCCCAGAGCGCGATCCTTGAGTCCCAGGATCGAGTCCCATGTCGGGCTCCCGGCATGGAGCCTGCTTCTCCCTCCTCCCATGTCTCTGCCTCTCTCTTCTCTCTCTCTCTCTCTTTCTAGGTCTATAATAAATCAATCAATCAATCAATCAATCTTTTTTTAAAAATCCTATGATCCTGTGGCAATTTAGCTTCCATTGCCACCACTTTAAGCTTCACATTATTTTTATCTGTTTATTTGAGAGAGAGAGAGCAAGAGAGACCTCACACAAGCTGGGGGAGGGGGGAGCAGAAGGAGAAGGAGAAGCAGATCCCCCTTGAGCAGGGAGCCCATTGCAGGACTCAATCACAGGACCCTGAGATCATGACCTGAGCCAAAGGCAGATACTTAACCACCTGAGCCACCCGGGCACCCCACTTCACAGTATTTTAATATGCAGAAGGATGCACAGTTGGTATATCTGTCATTACTGTATTACAACCAAACTATTCTACATTCTAAAACAATCTGAACTTAAAGTTATCTTCCCACTCCAGAAACGTCAGTTGGCTTACCTCTGCTATTTCCATTTCTATAAGCAGGTTCAGTAATTGTTTTCCTCTTGGTTCCTTAAATAATATTTTAAACTACCATGTATTGAATGACTACTGTGCTTATCCCATATACAAGGCTACAGTCATCTTAGAGATGGCATATCCTTGAATGTAATATAAAACCTGTTCCATTTGGTTTTACTAGATTCCTTTCGTCTGTAGTTGATTGTTAAACTCAAGAAGTACCCTGAACTCGGTAGATAGATGCTGGGAAATTACAAATTGTTTATCAAATCCCTTTAAGGTTTATAAGAATTGAGCTGTGGTTGTCAGAGAATTCTTTCTGAAAATTAGCAGGCTGACTACTGAGACAAAACGTATGGAAGTATGTTGTGTGGAAGCCATTATTGAAAAGGGTATTCTAAACAAATACAGCACATCAAAATAAGAATCTTTTTTAAAAAATACTTTCATGCTCTTCTTCCTCAAAAAGAGAGCTATATCTGTGAGATAGAAAGCTGCCTCTTTGCAAGGACTTTTGCTACTATTGGATTTAAATTACTCAAGAATTCTCTACTGAGACATTCTTAAGGGGTTAGTATACATAGATGATGAAGTGTGAATTGAGTCAGGAGTTGTGAAGTGTCTCCAGGTTACAAGCCAAAGTGTTTGTGACAGACATTTCAGAGGTGGCATTGGGTCTGGTTAAGTAATACTAGGAGTAATACTAGGTCAATACGAATACCATTGATGTAAAATGCAGTCTAGATTCTGACCAGTTGTTTCTTTCGAATAGTGTGCCTCCTGATTTCTGCTGTTAGGTTGACATAGCATCCCTTTAATGTAGCAGAGTTTTTCAAGTTGTACTGCAGCTTGGTCTTCATACGATTTACCTCTCTGCATTGTGAAGAGATATGCTGAAATCTACCATACATTGTAAATGGGTTATTTGCTCAATCATGTGTCACTTGAGACTCATGCCTGAGTTTTCTGTCTTCTTTCTTATCTTCTGTGGGCCTGTGTCACCAGTGAATGAGGGCCAACTCTCCTGTGAGATACATGCTCAGAAATTTGAAACAAATCTTCAAGGGGTACTAGTTGGTGAAGAGATACCCTGCAATACTAATTTACCATCAGCTTGTATTTAAAATGTCAATGTAGAAATTAAACACTATCTGCAAACAGCAATAGAGAGGAGATTAGTCTTCATATTAAAATGCCAGTTGAGGTTTAAAATTAGCGTTGGAAAATGGACTTCTGCTACTTTTCTTGCTATTGTGTTGGAGTTTAAAAAACTTCCAAAACTTTATAATTACGGATTCTAAACTCTTAATAATACAAATTTGAAACTAGCAGTGAAACTGACTCCCCAGCTTTAGAAAATGCCTTCTTTGCCCCTACTAAGTAGGTCCAGAGTAAAGTGGCAGCAATTAATAATAATTAAATAATCTGGTTGTTTGTTCATTTGTTTTCTTTTTCAGATTCCACATTTAAGTGAACTCATATGGTATTTGTGTTTGTCTGTCTGACTTATTTCACTTAGCATTATTAATACCCTCTAGATATATCCATGTTGTTGCAAATGGCAAAATTTCATTCTTCTTTCTGGCTAATATTTGTGTGTGTGTGTGTGTGTGTGTGTGTATACACCACATCTTTATCCATTCATCTGTCGATGGACACTTGGACTGCTTCCATATCTTGGCTATTGTAAATAATACTGCAGTAAACATAGGGGCACATATATCTTTTCAAATTAATATTTTTGTTTTCTTTGGGTAGAGATCAGTATAGAGGTTACTCAAAAAATAAAAAATAGAGATATCATATGATGCAATAAGAATATATCTTTTGACAGAATCATAGGCTTTTAATAAGACTTGGCCAGGGAAGTGGAAGCCAAAAGCTATAGATGAAATTCTAGGTATTTTCATCCTTGTTATTTTGGAACTCTTGCTGATTTCATTTCTGAAACAGTATGTATAAGTATTTCTAGTGTACTTAATGCTTTCTATGAATATAAGCTCCATACTGCTTATAACCATGCTTTTAACCATGCTTTTAACCATGTTCTGATGGTTAAAATATGCTGCCATTGAGATGCCTAGGTGGCTCAGCAGTTGAGCGTCTGCCTTTGACTCAGGGCATGATCCTGGGTCCCATGATGAAGTCCCGCCTCGGGCTCCCTGTGTGGAGCCTGCTTCTCCCTCTGCCTCTCTCTCTCTCTCTCTCTCTCTCTCTCTCTCTGTGTGTGTGTGTGTGTGTGTGTGTGTTTCATGAATAAATAAAATCTTTTTAAAAATGCTTTAAAAAAAGAATATGAGGGATCCCTTGGTGGCTCAGAGGTTGAGCATCTGCCTTCAGCCCAGAGTGTGATCCTGGAGACCTAGGATCGAGTCCCACGTCGGGCTCCCTGCATGGAGCCTGCTTCTCCCTCTGCCTGTGTCTCTCATGAATAAATAAAATCTTTAAAAAAAACTTTAAAAATGTGCTGTCATATCACCCTTCTTATCCTTTGAGGTCCAGCTTAGAGACCGTCTCCATGAGGCTTGACTGATGCTACAAGAGGTGACCTCTCTCTTTTCTGAAATGCCAGACTATGGTTTATCTCCGTTTTCTCACATGCCTTTCACATTATGTTCTGGTCTAACAGCCACCATCCCTTTGTAGTAGCAGTTTCTGTATCTTGGTGTAACTTAAAAGAATACAAAGAGTCAGGGTTAATATGGTAGACTTTTATGAAGATGTTTTTTTTTTTGCATGATGTCCTCTATGCTGGAATGTCAGCCACTGTCACAATGCAAATCTGATTCAGAAAGAGAGTCTCAGAGATTTTCTAGGTTCCAGAATGAGAATAACAGCCTAATTTCCTCCCAATTTTATTACTCTCCCATCCATATGGAATGGAATGAGTTTCTTCACCTGATCTTACTAACTTCATGCCCATGTCTCATTTTGACTCTACACCACCATTGTGAACTTAGCCTTAGAACTTAGTAAAACCAAAAAAAAAAAAAAAAAAAACTTAGTAAAACCAGTTCTTATCTGGGGTTCACAACATTCTATAGGCACATATTTGATGGATTAAGCTATTCTGCCTTAATATCTTGAGAGTTTGAGAGGCGAAGGGCATCAAGTTATAAGGTTATTACTTTTGTTTGTTGTGTTTTATCATTTTGCTGGAATTATCAGTTTTCCTTTTAATCATGATCAAGACACTGCGTGATTAACTAGTACTATACCCAAATATGTGCTACCTTTTTTTAAAATAGACTCCACGCCCAACATGGAACCCAGTGCAGGGTTTGAACTCACAACCCTGAGATCAAGACCTGAGCTGAGATTAAGAGTCGGACACTGAGCCACCCAGGCACCCCCATGCTACCTTATTTTATACTCATTTCTTTCTATTTCTTGATTGTCCTACTAGATTGTAAAGCATGTGAAAGCAGGAGCCACATCTCACTTGTCTTTGTGACTTCACTGTATTTAGCTTCTAAAAATGTCTGAAGATCAAAGAAAATGAGTAGCTCAACTGGCTTCATGAGGGAAGGACTCGCCTGGGAATCTGAGCACAGCTGAATTGTATAGCCTTGAGCCCATTACCTCCTTCCTAAAACAAATCCAACTGATAATGTCTCCTTTCTTTCCTATAAGGATATTTTAGGACAAAATTAGGTTGTATGTACCATTTTGGGCCTTTTGGAGATAGAATTAGATAAGGCACTTGCCTCTCCTGAGCTGTATAGTTTAGTTAGATGCCATCTTGTGCTAGAGTCCCCTTTCATGTGAAGACGTTCTTACAAGCCTTCTTTTAAAAACTATATAATATTAAGTGATTTAGCCTTTCCAGTGATTTTGAAATGGTTTAAGAGATTACAAATCAAGAATGTATCAGGGGACTAAGTTAATTACCTGTCTCTGCCACCAGACCCTGAAGAAAGTCAGTTCTTTCTCTCGGCTCATTTTTGCCTGCCTCTTCCAACATGTTGTCAGAATACATTTTACTATTGTAGGAAATAAATTCATGAAAATTCAGAGTTCTGAGCAGACTTAGCATCAACAGTTCCTAGCCCATAATAGGGTCTCAGTATTTGTAGAGTAAATTAATGAATTTATGTTTTTCTTTTAAGTGTCTTTCATTAGAATATAAATTTTGTTCTTCTTGTGATATCTCTTTTGTCCCAGGAACTCTCAAAACATATTAAATACTCTTGAAATCTCCTATTAGAGATTGCATAGCCTCGAGGGTGCCAGGCCACTGGAGCCATGAGTTTTAAAATTTTAAATGAGTTTCCACTAGCAACTTTCCAGAAAATCTCTACATCACATTATTAGATCACAAGCTTTCATAATCCCCAAATTATGATAATGATAGTGCTTTATTTAAAACTTCATAAGAACACCAGGACTTTTTTTTAATTAATATTTTCTTAACTTTTTACATCCCTATGAGGCAGGAAAGAAGAGAAGGCAGCAGCTGTATCAAAGGGTCCTCCGAGAAAGTAAGTGTAAAGATTTGAGTATCTAAAATATTCTAGTGTGTCATGAAACAAAACCCTTATTTTAGAGAAGAATGTGGGGGTTGGGGAGGAAGAGAGAGAATCCCAAGCAGACTCCATGCCCAATGTGGAGCCTGATGCAGTGCTCAATCCCACAACCTTGAGATCATGACCTGACCCAAAATCAAGAGCCAGATGCTTAACTGAGCCACCCAAGTGCCCCATGAAACAAACCTTTTTGAGGGGCACCTGAGTGGCTCAGTCTACCCCATGTTGAGCTCCCTGCTCAGCGGAGAGCCTGCTTCTCCCTTTCCTCCCCGCTCGTGTTCTCTTGATATCTCTGTCACTATCTCTGTCTCTCTGTCTCTCTCTCATAAATAAATAAAATCTTTAAAAAAAAGAAACAAACCTTTTTGAGCATAACCAATGTTTGCAGATGGATAAGAAAATTTCAAGGTTGTTTTTAAGTTATATGGCAGTCCTAGATGTAAATCAATACTCAGATGTGATGCTTGCTAACTTTAGTGATGTTGAAATTAACCTTTGCTATCAAATTTGGTTTAGACCACAGAGAAAGAAAAGGCTTTAAAAATTCTATATGACAATTTCTTCCCTGTACATTGAAAGAATATTTATGTTACCCTCTAAATATTTGTAGTAGTATTCTTGGGGGGAAAAGGCCTGACAGACTACATGTATAGTAAAGTCCATATCAGTATAAGTGTTTATTATAGCTGTGAGGTCTTTCTGGCTTTCAAAACTTACATGTTCCCACTTTAAGATTAGATTTTATTTGATGGCTTTTATCAGCATTAGTCATTCTCAATCTTACTATAACTTGAATGTGTTTGGTCATAATGTTCACAGTGATGAAATTCATCAGTATTCTTATAAACTGGACTTTTATATGGAAAGTAATTTTTCTTTTTTAAAAAAAAGAGAACCTTTTGAATTTTTGTTTCATCAACTACTGGTCAAGTACCAGACATGGGAAATACAGTGAGTATAATGCAATCGTTGTGTTTGCCTTTGTAGAGCTTGTAGACTACCTATGAATGCCAAAAACCATTACATAACTCCAATTGTGATAAATACAAAAAAATGAACACCTTCTGATTTATATGAGAACACTTAGTGGAGGGGCCACCCAGTTTGTGATTGTCAAGAAAGGCTTCCCAGGGAGATGACATAATTTGGGACCTAAAGGGTCCCTAGGCATTAGCCAGCATGTGGGACACACGGGCTAGTGGGCTAGCATTTGCTCAGGCACTAAGGCAGACATGACCTTGATGCTCTTCAGGACCTTACTGAGTGACAGTGTGGCTGATATGCCAGAAGCAAAAAGACTAGGTGAGTCGGGTGAGGCAGGCATTGTATAAAGGCACATTGGGGGTCTGGGCTCGGTCAGTGGAGAGCCACTGAAGGGGTGAAGGCTCTAGAGTAACATTTGTTGGTTGTCTATTAAATTAAGAACAATCAAGTGACCCTGTACTATGTCACTTTCTTCTGTTTTGATCAGGAATATGATTGGAGAAACTATCAGCCCAGCCAGATGAGTGAATCTGAGTTGCAAATGCTGGCAAGCCTGCGTCGGCAACAGAATGAAGAACTGGAGGACACAGGGGCTTCCCACGGCCTGAGTGCATCCCAGGTGGACAACTGTAACGTCAGCATCAGTACCAGCAGTGATGATACAACCACTTGGAACTCCTGCCTGCCACCTGTGAGTCCAAGACATTGGGTATTTGTTTATTGCCTTAATAAAGGTCAGACTCCTTTCTAACAAAGCCCAGCCTTGCCTGGGAAAACTAGAGCCAGCATGAGAACACTCTCCATGAGAAATCTTGAGAGCCCATTCAGGAGTACTTGGTTGGCTCAGTTGGTAGAGCATGCGACTCTTAATCTTGAGGTTGTAACTCCAAGCTCCACATTGGGTGTAGAGGTTACTTAAAAGTAAACTAAAGAAATATTAAAAAAAAAAAAAAAAAGAAAGAAAGAAAGAAAGAAAGAAATATTCAGGGCCCCATTGTGAAATAGTGTTTTAAATCTGAGGGCGTTGTCTTTTCTTAAATTGTCTTTCTTACCTTCAAATAATGTATGTTAATTGTGGGGTAATATATATATAAACATACAATGAAAGCAAAAAGGAATAATTTTACTTTCAATTCTGGGTGTCTGACAGCATCCACAGCTTCTAGCTCAGGCCATGGCACATAGAGAGGGCTCAGTATTTGTTAAATGAATGAACAGAAAAGATGTTTTCTCCTCCCAGTGTCTGAGGACCGTGGTAGGCACTGCAGATGCTTCAACAGCTTATATTTTCCCCATATGTTTCTACAGTTAAAGCACTTTTATATATGGCCCATCCTCCTTACTATAGACCAGCAGAGGACCTGGATCAGGTCAAAGTCTTTCAGGTGAAGAAACTAAACTATCCTGGGCCCAAGCCATCACATCTGGTCAGTGGTAGAGCCCAGAGTAGAGCCCAGTGTTTTGATTCAGTCTGTTTTCTTCACTTCTGTCCTTGGGGATGTTATGGCTGAGTTGGAAAGACAAAGCGGAAACGTTGATAGAACAGTCCCATACAGCTTTAAAAATGTCATAAGGCAATATAGTAGAATCAGAATTTTAATAGTGGTAATTAGAGCTACCACTTCCTTAAGTACCCAGAAACATTTTAAGACCTCCATAGGCCTTACTTATAGGAAATTTACTTATAATTTACTTATACTTACTTATAAGGCCCACATTCAACATCAAATCAAACATATTAAAATACACTTTCATCCAACAGTAAATATCACTTTTTCCTATACAATTTGTGAAAGGAAATATGAAATTGAGTAATTATATTTATATAAAATTATGTAAAGGGTGAGTTCAAGCGTAGTTGACAGTGGATAACATATGTTTTAAGTATTTAATTAAATATTTACTAATTTTACAATTTTCTCTCCCAAGAATTTTTTTTTCCACGTCTCCAGAATCTTTGTAGATGTTAGAAATCTCAGAGGCTCTGGCACTGGGACTTCCATTGTCATCTAACTCAGGCCTTACTGCTGTCTTAGGTGGTAAGTGCTATTTCTCCAGGTGAGAAAATGGAGACTCTTGAGTGTAGTGATTCAGACTTAGCTTGGCATGACTCCTGAGTCTGAACTTCTCACCACCATGACAGGGTGACTTCTCAATGTGTGACTTAATTTGCCACATGTGTGCCGCGATATCCAGTGGATGGTGTCATTTCTGCTCTGGAGAGTACATACATGTCTTTATGGAAGAATTCAGATTGGCTTTAAGGAGATGTAGGGGAAGAATGATGTTTTCATGAGTGTTTTTTATCCCTACTTTGCCACCCTCCAGGCTTCTCTTGCCTTACTTTTTCATTAAACTAAATGATCAAGTATGCACAAGGCCTCCAGCAAGCTTGGTGCCAAAGATTATCTACCCAACCAAAAAAAATATCCTGTGCCAGAGTATTCTTGTAGCCAGATCTAAGAACATAAGTTGCAGATTTTTGCAAATCCAGTTTACAATGGAATTGAAATATTGCCTTTCTTATAAAATATTCCTCAGCAGTCACTTAAACGGAAAGTAAGAAAGAGAACAGTGGCCTCCTGAACGAGCTCATTCTGTCATGAAGTAGCTTGGAGACCAACGTGACAAAGGGCAAACTAAGGAATGATTATTTATGGACTGAAAAGGCTGAGCTCTTGGTTGCCCTGGATACCGTGTTCTCATCACTGTCCTGTGCTGGCAAGGACTACAGTCCTCATGCACAACAACTACTCTGCTCTAAAAGTATATAGCCAAAAATAACACCACTGGTAATGAACTTGATAACCCTTCCATTTGAACAAATGAGAAATAGAAAACAGTCTATTTTTTAGACTGAGAAAATAATTGAAAAGCCCACCTTTGGTATTCATAAGATATGTTTATTATTGCATCAAATTCAGTCTATTTCAATACTGGAACTAGCACCAAATGGAAAATTGCATTTCTTAATGAACTCTGCAGCTTGTTGCTCATATAGAGTTTAAATAGAGCAATTTACAAGAACCATTGTGGTCTTTCTGAGAGCTCATGCCTTTCTCTTTAGAAGTTGTGTAGGGAGAGTGAAAAAGAAGAAAGGAACGAACTTATAAATTTATCACAATGGTATCCTGCTTTTTGTGGATCTCAGTGGCACTGCGATCCACAGTGGCACACTCCCAGAAATATGGAAGACATCTCACTTCTCCCACACCTTCATTTCCAAATCCAAAAACCTCAGGATTTTAGCCCTCCCTACTTAACACCATAACCTTAGCACTTGATTTTTCATCTGCATTCCCTCAGTCTCCTGGTACCTCTGTACATCCCGTCTGAGCACCTGGTGGTGAGGATCATCTGCTCTGAGGTCAAATTGATATAGAAGAGAGGCCCACATCAAAGAAAGCAATTGTTCCTATCTGTTGGTTTCAGGAATACTTTCACAGAGAAGGAAAACTACAGTTAAGCTAGTGTTCCAGAATGAGTGCAAGCTCATTGGAAAGAGAGGGAAAAGGAATTCCAAGTTCCGAAAAGGAACAGAATTAAATCCATGGAAGTGAGAGTAGAGTCTCTCCTTTCACAAGATAGCCTACTTGTTTCTCCATCACCTTGAACAGAACTTGAAATGAATCTTTGCTTGTCTTGCCATCATTACCCACCCCTAGCCAACGTAGAACAAACGCCCCCATATCCAAGCTACACCGTGCAGCTTACCCGTCACTGCTATGCCCTGTACCCAAATCATGTCAATCGTGTCACTGCTCATCATGCTCTTCCCTCTGCCTGGAAAGACTCTCCATCCCTCTTCTCTACCTGGAACATTCCCTTGTTTTTCCAAGACCCAACTCACATGTCACTGCTTCATGAAACCCTCTCTGATTCTCAACCACCCTGCGCAGAATTATTTCTTCCTTCTGTGGGTTCCCATTATCTTCAATCTCAATGTTAGCGTTTACCACATGAGGGAACCATTGTTAGCAATGTGCCCCAGGCCTGGTTATGAGCTCCTTGAAGGCAATACCAATGCCTGGCATGAGGTCACTTTCAGTCACTGATTGTTAGTCATGGATTGAATGAATCAATCAGTAATATTGAAAAGATTCCTTTTTATTCTACGATAAGGTAGTTTTCATCAGAATTCCAAAATAGGGACGCCTGAATGGCTCAGCAGTTGAGTATCTGCCTTCAGCTCAGGGCGTGGTCCCGAAGCCTGCATCACCCTCTGCCTATGTCTCTGCCTTCTCTCTGTGTCTCTCATGAATAAATGGGTAAAATCTTAAAAAAAAAAAAAAATCCAAAATAAACATCAGGTTTGCTTTGCTTAAATAAACCCTGAATGATGCAGGTAATATTTTACATTCAAGATTTGATAAGTGGATATTAAATATACAGACAAAGGAAAATACAGACGGGGCTTGATGACCAATGGTTTAAAAGGAGATTTAAAAAAAAAAAAAAAAAAAAAAGGAGATTTAAGCAGGTCACGTTCAATGTAGTATCTTCACCTGAGGTCTTCACACACGCTGCAGTCTGAAACCAGAAAGCCCGTGCAGAGTAAAATGAAGAGTCTTTAGCAAAATCTATTGTGTTTACTACAAGTTTTGATTCCTCAGCTTTCCTCAGCATCTGTACAGTTTAGAGTAATATGTACTGTTTAAAAGGTGTTTAGATATAATAAATTAGTCATTTAAAAGTGTAATTAAATGTAACCATATTTCTCATAGCAAATTGGCTTTTGTAGGCATCTCTTGCTAAATAAATCAAACCTACTGAGAAATCCATTGGCCTTTGACAGACAGATTTTTCAAAGTTTCTAACTTAGAACCAAATTCAATTAAAACAATACTTTACAACTTCTGTGGAAACCAGGCTACAAGTAATCAATTTTGGAGGGTTTCTGTTAGGAGTAGCCCTCATGAGATTTATTCAAAAACTCAGCTCCAGGCAGCCTTAGGAAGGGAGCTAGGAGATGCTTATAATGTATTCTTAAGTGAATTTTATTTTGGTAAGGGCTTTTGATTGACAATAGCGTAAAACCATGTCGTGTGTGTGTGTGTGTGTGTGTGTGTGTGTGTGTGTGTGTGTGTGTGTGTGGTTTCTTTTTAAGGAAAAAAATGTAGCTATTAATGGAAACCGATTTTTGCGGTGCCCAAAAGAATATAGACTCTGCTTCAGCCTACCTGAACTCAAATCCCAGTTCAGCCATTTACCGGCACAATCGCCTATAAAATGGGAATAATAAAAGGCCTTCCTCGTATTGACATGGTGAGAATTGAATGAGTGCAGGGAATGCATGTGCCCAGTGCCTAGCAGAATAAACTCATAGCTGTTACCCGCTGCTTCCCCCAAAGTTATTCTCCTCAAAGGGCCACTTGAATGATCAGAAAAGATTTCTAGGATATTTCCCCTTTTTGTGACTACTGTGGGCTATAAGGATAGGTAGAGGTTCTGTTATGCTTGTTTTGATTTGAGCTTAACCATGAAAATCCAGACTTATCCTCTTAGAGCTTTACAAACAAACACTTTTGTTATTTTATTATTTCAGTATTTCGTTATTTCTCTGTCCTGCCTTTACCTGTGATTTAAGAAAAGCATGCCTCATGTGCATGCTACCCCGTAAGCAGAATCCCTAAAACCATCATTCCTTCAAGTTAAGAATTCCCATAATCTAATATCAAGCACATAAGTCTCCTTAGCTTATTTGAAAAAAAAAAAAATGCTCATTGCATGCATCCATCAACATGGCAATTGCAGAGCATAATATTTGGAGAAAAACGAGGCAAAAATGCACTTAATAAAATTACAAGCATATGGTGAGGTTCTCAGACAAGTTATTTATGGTCTTGATTAACCTTGCAACATTTTTGCCATTTTCATCAGTTTTAACATAACACCATGAAAATATTGTCTTTACCTTTTAACATGGCAGGATTATCTTATCTCCTGTTCTTTTATTTAGCCTTCACTTCTCTCCCTCACCCCAAAATTTCTAGCAGCTTGATCACGGAAAAAGCAAAGCTTCTTGTGCTCAGTAGCAAATTTTAGGAGTTCCGTTTTCCTGACACTAGTGCATAGCAACAGCGCCACCAAAAGGACAAGGTCCTCAGTTTCTAGAATCTGTTCCATTTCTTTGCTCATCAGCATATCAGTGTTTTACAGGATGATTACTGGCTGCTATATCTCCAATATATAATATATTGGCATTTCAGGTTCTTTATAGTTAATAGGTCTTAATTTGTTCTGATCTACAGATTCATTAACTTTGAAGCTCTCTTTGGGTGTAATGAATTTTCTTTTAATTCTCCTGAACCAGAAAGGTAACTAGTTGATTGTGCTAAGCTGCAGATAAATCAGATGAGCAGATGTTCTTACACCACTATAGACATGATATATGAAAACTGATATTAGAGTCAGTATAATACTGAAACGTGTGAGTTGTTCTGTGTTTAGTGACTATGAAAGTCACCCCGTGAAATAAACTTTCCTCATTCTCAGAGTATTATCTATTACACCTTGTTTGTCCCAAATTTAGCAATGTGGGAAAACTAATCTTAATTTTAAATATATAGAGACATGTCATAAGAATGAAATCAAATTAATTTAATTTATGGTAGGGAGGTCGTCATATAGATTTCAAATAAATATTTCAGACCACTTTTTTTTCTTGTTCCCATAACCTGAACTGTGTCACCCGTGTTTTCAAGAACTTCGATATTCACCACTATAGGTGAGACTCTGAGCTGGATTAAGCACTACAATCTAGTAGAGGGTAAACTGTAGTGAACTGGGTTCAAAGTCTGGTTCCACTGTTGTTGGCTGGCATGACCTTGGATTAACACCCATTGTCTGAATTTCCTCTTCTGTTAGATGGAGTTGTTAATCCTATCTGATTCACAGAATTGCTGTGAGGAACAAATGAGATAGTATCTACAAAGGATTTAACACAGAGTACGTGCTGATTAAATGTCAACTAGTGCTATGATTATTGTCATAGTTATTTGATTATTGTCATATACCTACCTACAAAGTAGGTATTGGTTGCTCTTCTATTGCTTCTTAAGGTATTCCCTGAATATGGCTGAATTCCAAAGTCAAAAAAAAAACAATTTTATTTTTTTATACCTGGTGCTTTCATTAGATATTACCTACCTAGAAACAGTACAAATAGGTTTACTGCTGCATATATCTCGAAACAGATCTGTTTCCATTTGTGAATGGGGACATCTGGCTTCAGACAACCCATCAATCCCCCCACCCCAGCCCCACCCCACCATGTTCAGAGAGCTTTTAGAAACCATTAGGCAAAAAAAAAAAAAAAAAAGAAACCATTAGGCACATTTCTCATTCATTCTGATTTGGGTCTAGGAAAACAGAAAGACCTCATCCAAGTGAAAGCTCTGTCTGCCCTTTCAAAGCATCAAAGCAAAGTTATGGGAACTGAAATACCTTGAAGGAGCTTTTTAGCTCCATCATTCCCATAATCCCTTCCTGTCCCTGAGTCTGACTATGAAATTAGGAGACATATACAGAGAAAGGGAATTAGGGCCACCCAGTTTTGTACATACCCATTCCAAAAAAGACTTGCATCCTTCACTGACCGAGTCACTAGCAGCTAGGGCATGTAAGTCTATTTATACCACTTATGTGTGCAAGTTAGAATGCTCTGCCATGATACCCTGTTTTTAAATCAAAGTTGGTTATTGAATAAAATATTTGGGGGCAACAACTTGATAATTAGCTTTCAATACTAAAAATTAAATTAAGGAACCAGGTTCTTCAGACTGAGTTCCATTAACCTATGATTATTTTAATGGGATTTTTTTTCTTTTACCTTTCTGTTCCCTCATGTTAATACTCTTTACTATTTTGAAACATTTCCACTGGTTATTTTTTTTATTTTCTAACACTTAGAAACCACTATAAATGTGAGTCTTTCTTTTGTTGACTGTGTTCTTTTTTACTCCTTGCATCACCAGATCTGTTTTATATAGACATGAGCAAATGCGGAAAGGGTCAGTCTGTGTAGTCTGAGAGCTGAGTCACAAACAAGACAGGATTCTGTAACTATTTCTATTCTGCAGAGGATGGAGTAAGTCATTTGGAATAAGGGGGTTGGAGACAGGTGTAAATAGAATTAATGATGTAAAATTAAGAAAATGGAAATTTCCTGAATGCCAGAACTGTGATGTGTAGAGTTATGGAAATGCCTCTGGAAGTGTATCGGCAGAGGCCCATTCACTGGAGGCCCGAGTATAGCTGAACTACTGGACGAATACCAATGAACATATTATCGGGAGTATTTCTGCACCAGTGTGAGATGCTCTAGAGAACCCGTTAGACCCTTTGCTTGCTAATTCCTTTCTTGCTGTGAAATAATAAAGCCTAAATCATAAAACCAAATTTCACTTGCAAATTGCTGGAAGTCTTATTTCTCCAGTGAGATCAAATATGTCTTATGACATGTTTTTCCTTCCTCTGTTCTCCCAGCTGTTGTTTCTTATTACTGAAATGGTGATGCATTGATATCGGTTCAATTACCAAAGTATCTGAGTACATTTAAATTCATGGTGCATCACAGAGAGTCAGGCTAAGTGACTGTGATTATCAGACAGTGTGTTTGATTTAAATTAAAGGAACACTTCCAAGAGATTATTTATAGAGGAAGACAGTTTACTCTAAAGAATTCTCATGACCCACATCTTTAATATTTTAGGGCCCGTGAAAATAAGGAGTATGTGGAAAATAAGGAATATGTGCTCTATGTGTACAGGTACCATTGCTATACTGTTTTCCTCTGTTAGAGTCAGCACTATAAGCCCACATTATAGGTGGGAAAAGCTTAACACAAACCCTGTTGGGTAAGGAAGTAATGGAAATCCTTTAAATGCAATTCAAGAATGTATTCCAAATTCCACCTTGTAATAAAATGAGAATGTTAAAAATGATTTTCATATTAGAATTCCATGGTTGTTAACCACATAAGAAAAATACTGCATGCTGATGTTCAAAAACAGAATTTGTATCAGATATAATGGAATTTTCTCTCTTTATAGAACAAATAAAAACAAATTCCTTTGGAGACAACAGTTGAAAGCTTTTTGGGGGATGTAGTTGTTTAGCGATGTTTTGAAATAGTAACATTTAAACATTTCTCACAGAGAAAAAAGTTGAGATTTCACATTTTTGTTAGGTACTGGCACCATTTTTTTCAGTTCACTTCATAATGCTTGGAGCTTTATTATACACTTGGGGAAATGACCACTTTGACCTAAGATTTACACGTGTAATTCCATTAGCGAAAATGCAAGTTATCCTTGCAGACTTACTAACGTTAAGACATAAATATATAATCCTTATCTCTGGGTCTCTGAGTTATTGTTGATACCTGCGGTGCAGCATTAGATCCATGAGATATTTTTTATTTTACTGTAGCTGGAAATATCAATGAATGTTAACAGTGTAAAAACTCCACAAGAAGGAAGAGTCCACACATGAACTTTAATTGCACCATAGATGCTATCTCATGCAGTGACCAGCCATTAAAATAACCTGCTCTTTCTCAGGTGTGCCACCTTGTTCTTTGCTGGATCTCCCAAACAGCCTTTGGGCCTTCAGTAAAATAAACAGCCCTTCTTGCAGATCATTCCTCAAGAAAAATGACAGCAATGAGAGTCTTAGGACAGTATATGAAAAGAACATTATCCTGATTAGTACCTCACAAACATTTTGTCTTTTACAGCCTGTCAACCAGGGTCGCCACTATCAGAAAGAAATGAATCCACCTTCTCCTTCTAACCCCCGGTAAGAACCATTAATAAGCTAAGTGTCTTTTTTATTATTATTATTTAAAAGACTGTGCATTTTTCTTCATGTCACAAAATTGTTTTCCAAAACTTCCAAAGAGCTTCCAAAGTTCTTTTCCTTAGAAGGTTTAATTCAGGCTATTTTTCTTATTTAGACTACTATGATGTGGTGGTTAACAGTCTACCTAGGTTTATATGACACCTTTGCCTTTTCCTAGCTGTAGGACTTTGAACAAGCCATTTAACTCAGGGTCATGCAGGCATAATGCTCTTTTGGGATAATCATATGAATGAATACATGAAAAACTCATAGCACAGTTTCTGGCACATGTCAAGCTTTCTTTAAGTGTTAATTTATTTCATATTCTATTTGCATAGATATTTTAATCAGTATGTGATGTTTAGTACATTTCAGCATGAATTGTTTAGTATTATCGGATCCCTTTAAACTTATCACAATAGCTTATATTATTAGTTCAAAAGCCATTCTCTTTTTTCCAAAACCTCACTAAAGACAAGGAAATTGGAGTTTGTGTCTTGAAACATATGTCATATTATATGGTTTTCTAAAAAATAAATTCATTTATCAGCACAAATCAATATATTTTATTAACTATTTATTAAATGCTAGGAATTTATTAAAAATCAGTCCACCTTGAGCTCTATCTGCAGGATCTTAGTTATTAGAGTGCTTCTCATTGTCCAGCTTTCTCACCTGTACTGTGAATTATCCCATAAAATGGACAAGAATACCAGTGATAGTATTGTAGCTCTGACTCTAGCATGTCACTTCTTTTTTTTTTTTTTTTTTTTTTTAAGATTTTATTTATTTGAGAGAGACAGAGCACGAGCAAGGTGAGGGACAGAGAGAGAGAAACAGACTCCCCACTGAGCTTGACCCCAGGACCTGAGCCACCCAGGTACCCCTAGAGTGTGATATTTGTGACAGTATCTGAATTAAGACTCATTGGTTGAACATATAAAAAACAACTTAGCTGGTCTTAAAAGAGAAACAGAGAGAGACAGAGAGAGACAGGAAGGATTTGTTAAATAAGAATATAGGGCTGATCAGAAAAGATGAATACTTATCATTTACATCAACATGGATGAAATGGAAGAGTATTATGCTGAGCAAAATAAGTCCGAGAAAGACTTACCATATGGTTTCAATCATACATGGAATATAGGAAACAGCACAGAGGATCAGAGGGAAAGGGAGGGAAAACTGAATAAGAAGTCAGAGAGGGAGACAAACCATGAGAGACTCTTAACTCTAGGAAACAAACTGAAGGTCACCAGAGGGGAGGTGGGTTGAGGGATAGAGTAATCAGATGATGAGATTAAGGAGGGCATGTGATTTGATGAGCACTGGATCTTATGCCCAACTGATGAATTTTTGAACTAAAATTTTAAAAAAAATTAAGTATTAAAAATTTTTAAAAATTTTTTTAAAAAGAATACAGGGCTGTCCCCTGAAACCCAAGGGCATCCAGGCATATCCTCACTCCATCTCTACTTGCTTCTTCCTGTCTGTTCATTCTTCTCTCTAAGCACCAGCTTTCTATTTCCAGTCACATATGGCTGTCTGACAGCTCTTGAGTTTATGTATTATAGTTCAAAGTACATGCCGAACTTGACAGGTTATGTCTGAATTCCAGTTCCTACTTTCCAGGAGAGAGAATGTGATTGGCCTAGGTTGGGCCGAGTATCCACTTTCGGTCCACTCAGCAATGAACAGCCAATAGAGCCATGTAAAACTAGCATGACTGCCCAGGAAACCACCTACATGGTTTACAGGACTTTTAAGGGGGCCCAGAATGTTATGACATAGGTAGAGTATATGTTCTTTATTAGTAATCACTTCTTAGTATTCCTGGTCTATACACACGATCTGGTCATTATCTAGTAGGGGGAACTGCCACTATCATAAAAAAAAAAATGAGTTCAAATTGAGTTTGTAATTTCAGAGTATATAAAAAGGTGTTTCAACATTCTTAAAATCAATTGTCTCTTGGCATGTAAATACATCTCTTACAATCTTTCAGCTCATAAACTCTTTTTATCATGTATGAGTAAACTTTTAAGGTTACTGAAAATCCAACTTTGGTCCAAATTATAACAAAATCAGTATTTATAATCTGAAACAAATGAATGTGATAGTTAAGATATATAGTTAAGATATGTTAGCCACCCAATTACTGTAAAATGAGCCTTTTGTTTCAATAAAAGGAGAAAGAGGACCTAATTCCCATCCTAATTTTGCTAGTAACCCAGTATCTGATCTCAGACATCACCAATAACATGAACATCCTCATGTGTAAAGGAAAGGATTTGAGTCACATGCTCTCTCAGGTGACCTCTAGCTTCATGATTCTGTGATTTTATTGAGACTCATTATGGACTTTACATATGAAACCCAATTCCACCATCAGAAGGAGTATTGTCCTACATAGAAAACAAATCTCATAATGTTGGATTAATTAATTAATGTTCAGGGATCCCTGGGTGGCGCAGCGGTTTGGCGCCTGCCTTTGGCCCAGGGCGCGATCCTGGAGACCCGGGATCGAATCCCACGTCAGGCTCCCGGTGCATGGAGCCTGCTTCTCCCTCTGCCTGTGTCTGCCTCTCTCTCTCTCTCTCTGTGTGACTATCATAAATAAATAAAAATTTAAAAAAAAAAAAATTAATGTTCAGATGTAGTACTATGTAACTTTAACTATCTCTTTTAATATTTGATTCCCAAAGATAGAATATGAGAAAATTCACCAGACAAATAGACATCATATTTTATTTAGCCAATTAAATGTTCATTCATTTAGGGAAAATTAATTTACATTTTTACATAATAAAGTAAAAAGCCAATTTTCAAAGCAAAAATTAAAATGCTGTCAATCTGCTTTTGCCAGCAGATTATCCACACAGTTTCTTAGAAAATTATTATTTAGCTGTTCAGAAAACTTGTGGATTATATGGTTTGGCTCTTGGCTCCATAAATCCAGCAGCTTGAAAGAATTGGCAGAAAGACATTATTGGGCCATAAATAAAGACAATGATAAAATTATTAGGTCAGCAAAGATCATCATATAAAAATGGGATAAATTGAATCATATAATACATGTCAGTTAACCTAAAATTTAAAACTGTGATTCTTTTAAGATTTGTATTTTTTATATTTCTTACAACTATCTCACATCTAGACTCTAAAACACAGTACGCTAAAATTTAAATTTAAAAGATACTGCTAATGAATATGAAAAAACTATATTAAGAGATGAAACGATAAGTCTCTAAGTCTACCCCTTGGATAAACAAGCATCTAACCTGAATTCTGGATTGAAAGTTCTGCGTGTGGGGGCTCTGAACAACACATGAGAGGCAGGTAGTCTCTTGGTTTCCTGAATTAAGTGTAATTGTGATCAGAGTAATCTGCATTGAGGTTGAGGACATGATGGGGTTGAGGATATGTGTGGATGCAGATCCATCGACAGAACATGCTGGTGCCCTGTGGGAGCAGAAGTGGCCACATTAGCTTCAGTGAAATATCTACAACTACTCCAGAGAACTAAGAACCTAAGATTTGTACCCACACTCATAGTCCTACCCATACTCATGCCCACACACATATATGTTTGGAGAGTCAGTTCTCAATTAGCTTAATTAATGTCACAGAGCAACCACTATCCCCAAAGTCTTCTGTTTACATTTTGCTCTGGAAAGATTTTTATCTCTGCAACATAATTACCTTCTTAGTTATATCTGTTTATGATTAAAGTTAAAGATAACATGCAATTCACAAAGCAGGCAAATTTGGATTTTGAAGAGCTGACTCCAGGATGCCAATAGCTAAAACACTGCATATATTCATAGATTATTTTCCTCAGAGTAAAAGCATCCACTTGCACTTATAGGGCAATGCTTGACATTGGATGGAGATGGGATACAATGGTAATCATATCCCCTGGTGTCTAGATTTGCCACAAAGCCATTTCCCTTCGCATCGTTAGGCATGAGTCTGATATTTCTTATTATTTTTGTGGAACATGCTGACTGATATTTTGGCAGCATCTCACATTCTGGGGCCCTTGCCTCCAGTGTCCACCCATGCTGCCTCTTGGGGCACTGACAGCCTCTATGACAAGGTGCAGAAATGGCTAACATAATCTAATACAATTTAGAGGCGTGTTGGGTAGGAGGAAACAATTTCACAGTTCATTCATGTTGAGAAATGTTTCCTAGCATGTAAACGTACATGCTGCCAAATAGAGCAAAATGGATGCTGTTTGCAGCCGTAAGTCATTTATTTGAAAATGCCATCTATTGGTTTGTGGGGTTTAGAGCTGTCCCTTAGGCACCTCCATTTATGTGTTTATGGAGATTCTTCAGAACAGCTCAAGATATTTTTATTCAGAAATGGGTTTTATAAAATAAGCTGTGATTGCATTCTGGTTGTCTGTTCATATGGATGAAGTCGATAACCAGTCTTTCATTTCAAATGATGATTATACTTGCTATTTTTACAACTCATTGGAAAATTAGGGGGAAGAGGGAAGGCAGTCAAAGGCTCCGTCAGGTTCTAAATGTTTATGGAAATAAACAGTGGAGAAAATAATTCCCAAATGCCCAAACAGTAATGAATGGCATGGTTTTCTGAAGTGTTTGTTTTATGATTTATCACTTATCTGTAGATTTTTCAAATGTCACCGCCGATTGCATGAAGGCTTGCATCCTTTGCAGCTTTGCCACATGTTTGTGTGATATAAACATACTTATAACGATAATTAGATGATAAAGCCCTGCAGACTTTGACAAGTGATTAATAACCACTGACCTCGGTTCACGCTGGCTCAGCCAGCCTGACTGAGGCAACTGGCCTGTCATCGTAACCTACGAGTTCTGCTCTGGACTGATCACTGTGGCTTCATTTTTCTTTTCTCCCCAGTTGTCAAGACTCAGCCTGATGGGCTTCTCTTTTGCTTAAGGTTTTTTTCCCACCAACGCAAAAGAGAGAAAAATGTATAAATAAATAAAATTAAATACAGAACTTGGATATCATGTTTCTCCTCAAATGATTAAATTTGGATCATTTTTAAACAAGTCAGATTTTTAACAAATAATCCTCCTTCAGACCAAAGCACAACAAAAGATTTCCTGATTAGCTATGCAAACAGTTTCTCTAAACGTTGTGTTATTGTTGTTTTCGATTATCTATATTTTTGTATTACATCTTAATGATCTGTTCATAAAACCAAAGACGCCAGTTTTTACTTTCATCATTTCTCTCATTAGCTTAAAAAAATCTGTCCATATTGCTGCCTCTCATTTCATACTCCCATTCCCAGAAATTCACACCTGCTCATCTGAGGGCTGTGATTCTCCATACTCAGAGCCTCCAGTCGGGTTCATGCTCTTCGACCGCCATTGCTGTTCTCGAGCTCTGAGTTCCCTGGCAGGCAGGATGGCATCATGTTTTCTCTCCTCCAGTGATGTTCAGCTGGCCTGGCATGGGTAGGAGCTCCATCAGAATTTGAGCTGAGAGAGGGAAAGTAGAAGTATGCCCATATAACACTGAGAAATTAAAGTCTTCATCCTGAATGTTAAGCAGTTAAATGTCAATTTTTTTCCCTACATCTTTGCAAAAGTTACCATTCCTTTCCTGAAAATAGGATAACAATGGTATTGCTTTATTCATAAGCAGGATAACACTGTGTTTTTATGAGAGCCTCTTGTTTATAGAGTTTAAATCTTATATCCATGCATGTTCCACTCCCTGCCAACCAGAGATCCCTGGACACTGATAACCATTAGAATGGCCCTAATCTTTAATACATAATATAATATATGTATTATTTATACAAGCTATTGAATAATAGCTTCCAATACCTTCAATACTCTATGACTCTGAAAATCATATGTCCAGTCCTGACCCTCCCCTGAATTCCAGACTCCTCTATCCAAGCTGCCAACTTGACAGATACCCAAGCATTCAAAGCAACTTGGTTTTCTTTCCCTATACACATTTGTTTATCTTTCAGTCTTCTCCATCCAGAAAATGCCACCATCACCCCCCTTTTACTCAAGGCAGAAACCAAGAGTGCTCCCTGCTTCCTCACTGGGACCCATGCCATGTCCTTCCTCCACAAGTTGTGCTGGTGCTCCCTCCAATCAAAGCATATGCCCTCCAACCCATCCAGCCACTCTCTCCACTGCTGCAATCCCAGCTCACATTGCTATCATCCCTTATCTGGACTAATGCCATAGCTTCCCACTTGCTTTCTCTGCACCTTTGACCACCACAGTCTGTTCTGCACTCAGGAACCTAGAGTAATGTTATTAGGCCTAAACTGGAGCCAAGCATGGCCCCATGGAAAACCTCCCAAAGGTTACCCACTGTTCTAGGATCAAATAGTGCTCCTTATCCTGAATGCCCACCACCTAGATGGTGTTTTATACTGCTGTGCACCCTGCTCACTGAATATCAAACACCAAGGTCATGTCCCTTTTTCCTGGACACTCTGGGCTTGGTTCCACTAGAAGAGAGGGCCTTCTGCTGGGAGTCCCCTCACCCTAGAAAAGACTCTAGATATCAGCTTCCTCCTTTCATTCAGGGCTCCACCTATATGTCATCACCTCAGAGAGGCCCTTCCTTAGCATCCAACCTAAAATAGCTCCTGTCAGCCTCATTACGTGATCTTTTTTGTTTTTACTACAGTACTCCTCACTACCTGATATCTTCTTGCTTGTTTGCCTACTGTCACACACACGCCTCCAAAATACACTGGAAATGTAAACTGCCTGACCCTAGGGACTTTATCTCTTTTGCTCACTATATCCCTGGCTCCTCAAACAGCACCAAGCACAAAAGAGACACTCAGGAAATATGTGTTGAACTCATTGACCCTCACTCACAAAAATCAATTTTCCCTATCTCCCTATACCAGCTACCTCACCATAGATTTAACTGCTAGCAGGAACCCAGAAGCACCTGCCTACTTTTCTCCCTTGAGGGTGTCTGGAACCTGGCCCAGGTTCTATACTGGCCCAGGTTCTATTACTATATGTAGTAAATAAAATCTCTCTCGTGACGTTGTTTTAAATGATCCCTTAGAAGATAGCCACAATCTAAAGTCTCCAGCAAAGTATCATTTTAAACCTTTCAAAAGAGACAGGTTTTCTGAAATTGAACTTCTGTGTTTTTATTGTTTCTTAGTGGAAACTGCTTATCTATACTTGCCTATGCATGCTGATTTAGAGGACTCAGGTGCCACTTGCTAGAAATCTACTTGAGTTGCCACTGTGGCAGAGGGGTAACTAACCCTCACCAGGCTAACAGAATCTGGACAGGTAAATGGAAAAGAGGCAAAAAAAAAGGCATAGAGAGAGGGAGAGACAGAGACAGAGAGAGGATCTGAGCTTATGGTACCAGTGTCCTTTAAATTCAAGTGACTCCCTGTTCCTCCTGTTCCCGAAGAGGTCCTTAGTCCACTGGCCCAAGCTTTACAACAGATTTTAAGAACACTTGATACAAAGAGACCCAGCTGGGCCCCTTCCCTCCTAGGTCTACAAGCAAAGTCCAGGCTTAGAGTGGCTTCTCTAGTTTCTCTAGCCCTGTGTTAGAGAAAACTCAAGTTAAAGGCAGCCAAACCCCTCAGTAATCATCCTGCTTCTTTCCTCTGACCGCTCTGAACCTAGGACCATGTCCTAGGACCATGTCTAGGGACAACTTCGAGGGTATCCTTCCCGTCGGGTTCCAGCAGTTCACCAGCAGAGCTGGTTCTGGTTCTGACCATTTATCTACCAGAGGCAGTTAGCTCAGATTGCACACCTGTTGCAGTCACCCTGTCCCAGGGCCTAACTGGCCGGCACCCCTGCATACCTGAACAATACTTCTTTTTCTTCATTTGCTCGGCTTGTCCATTCTGGCCCTGCCAGTCTGGGCATCGGCTGGCCCCACTCTTCAGTTTCTCAGTTGAGATGTCCTCCTGCTCTCTGACTAGATATCTCTTGGGCCCCTGAGACTCAGCATTTCAACCTGAGCCTCCTGTTTTTTTCAGTTGTACTCCATGAGAGAATCTGAAGCTGTTAGGGCTGGGGAAATACTCACCAATATTTTAGTTGTCATATTTTCCAAAATTGCAGACTCAAGAAACTCATTTCCATAAGAATTATAGAAGAACAGATTGCACCCTCTTTCCCCCCTACACACACACCCCAAAGCTGCTGTGTCTGAAACGATGAATCCCTGAAAACTCTTAGCATTTCTAACTAGCAGAATGAAGAACTCCCGAGATTGAGATTACCCAGGCTTCCCTAGCCCCTGTTAGTCATCCACACGATGAACTCAGATTACCTTTGGCCCAGGGTCCAATGTAAAGAAGGTAATTACCAAAGCAATTATTTACCTTCCTAACATGTTACCGTTTCAGCTTTTAATTAAAAGATGCAGCTTTTCCTTCTAGAGTAATGAGCACCTTTAAAAAGTCGAAGTACTAATTCGAGTTTGTAACATTCACCTCTATTCTGTCTGAGGGGGAAGGGAGGGGTTTGTAGGTTGAGGTCCAGGATAATGAACCTAAGGAATGGAAGACCATAATTATGGTTAAATGGCCAGAGCCAGTCACGTGCATAGACACACTGCCTCATCATTCATTTTGTAACCCAATGCAGAAGAGCTTCCCTTGTTGTTTAAACAAGGAACCACTCCTGCATGAAATGATTGAAAGTCTGTGCAGCTCAGGCCCCCAGCAACGCTCCCTGAGTATTCTTAAAGCACCTAGTACATGCCGAGTGCTTTGGATAGGTGACTTCCCCGTGCCTTCTATGAGCTCCAGGCCCACTGGCACCTCACAGTCCGCCCTAGGCAGGGTGTGAATGTTTTAGGGAAGGTGCTGAGTGGCGTGGGAGGAAGTCCCTAGCCTGTCACCGAGAAATCGCAGCCCTTCCAAACCTGTGCCCACTCAAAAATGCTGTTTTTGTTGGCAATTGGTTGTTTCTTCCCAGTAATTATTTTGTTTCACTTGTTAATGAAAAACATTACATTTGGAAATTGATTAATGTTAAAACACATACTTCTTCACTCTGACAATATATTATGTTTACCCGAGTTTACAAGCTTCATATTTTGCTGTTCATTACCATATAAAAACTCACTCAGTATGATAAATACTACACAAGTCAAACGTCCACCCCATTGAAAATGACTTAAAGGAGAAAAGGCAAACAACTTTTAGTTGATTTGATTGAATTAACACTAACATTATTGTTCTATTGACTCTTTCTTGTCCATTGATTTTTAAAAGCCTTTAGCTCCCTTGCCATCCATTAAGACAAATCAGATGCAATTTGGTGCCTGGGACAAGACAGTGCTGTTGGGTGTTGGGTGTACGCATAGAAAAAAAAAATTGCTTATGTGCTGAAACTGGGGTGATTAGAAAGCCAGTGCATGTTTTGCTGTAAACAACTTCCCTGCTTTTGACTTTTGAGGTTCACAATAAGGACCTTTGTTTTAGTATGTGAACATCTGGATCAGTAACAAGTGAAGCCCAATGGTGATTTGTAGAAGACGTATTTTATCTCTTATTTAAAGTGAAAAGAAACTAGCTAGAAGATCCATGTCCTCCTGTCTTTCAGTACTTCATTCTCTTCATTTGCAGAATCTATAGACTAATAAGCAACTGAACCAAAGCAAGAAACAAGATCAGAGAATATATTCTGTTGAATTAACAGTGGACAAATTTTAGGGGATCCCTGGGTGGCTCAGCGGTTTAGCACCTGCCTTTGGCCCAGGGCATGATCCTGGAGTCCTGGGATCAAGTCCCACGTTGGGCTCCCCGCATGGAGCCTGCTTCTCCCTCCTCCTGTGTCTCTGCCTCTCTCTCTCTCTCTCTCTCTCTCTCTCTCTCATAATTCAATCAATCAATCTTAAAAAAAAGTTAAAAAAAAAAACAGTGGACAAATTTTAAACCACAGAACCATTTGTATTATCAAAGTAACAATGAGAAAAAAAAAAAAAAAAAAGTAACAATGAGCAAGAAACCTGAGATCTGGCCTGGCCTGATGGTCAACGAACATCATGATAAAAGTGAAGATCTCAGCTTAAATAAAATCACAATGTAGCTTTCAATCCAGTGGTGGTATTTATGATAATTAAGCCCTGTCTTTTGTGGGAAGCAATTCATCCCTAAACTACTGGATAGATATCTTTTTTTTTTTTTTTTTTTTAATGATCTTTTTTTCTTTACACCTAGGGGTAGAGGTGAAAGGTGAGAATCTATTTGTTGACCACCAGCATTGGAAGAAAATTCTACTATGGTCAGTGTTTTGATGTGGTGAAGGGCGCACTTCCTTTGTGTTTACCATTTGCCCTCTTCCGATCTCTTTATTTTTTTAAAAAGATTTTATTTATTTATTCATGAGAGACACAAAGAGAGAGGCAGAAACATAGGCAGAGAGAGAAGTAGGCTCCCTTCAGGGACCCGATACCAGGACCCCAGGATCATGAGCTGAGCCAAAGGCAGACTTTCAACTACTGAGCTACCCAGGTGCACCCCCCCCCACACACACACACCGACGACCTCTTTAACAACACTTTATTGAAACCTGAAACTGCTTTCATTTCCAAACATTACTAATTCACATTAAAAGTAAGGAAAAGTTTTAGTTTCAACTGCTGGAATAATAGAAGAAATGGGAAACAAACACGAACAACCACCCATGTAACATTCTCTAAATTTGCTTGTGATTTTCTAAATTTCAGTGCTAGCAAAAAAGCAAGTTGCAGCAAGGCATACAGTAAATGAAGATATTATGTATTAGAGAAGGAATGAATCTGTCACTTTGACGGATTGTGAGGCGAAGAGCAGATTAACAGATTACTCATAGTCAGAAGGCAGCTCAGTGTGAAAAATGTGCAGGAAATGATAAGTGCGGGTTTGTGCTGATTTAATGATATTTTTAAACTACAATAACACTCTGGTAGTATAATATAATAAAGCACTTTGCTTGCATTTTTAAATCATCAACATATTTCCAGTTTGACCTTAAAAACATTTTGGACCATTCTCTATTAAAACATGTAGCTTTCAAATTAGAAAAAGGTACCATCTGAAATATCACAGTGATGACCTTACAGGAAATTGCCTTTTAAAGCCAGTTTTTCCTAAACTAGAATTTGCAATACAAATTTTAATTATGTTTTAAGTATACAAACACCACGCGTACTTTCTCTTTGGGCATTTAGATCACTCACAACAAGAAATTGTTATCTTCTTAAGAACCATTTCCAATGAAATGCTTCATAGACGTTTCTGATTTGTCTTCATGTTTTCTTTGCAAGTTTTTAGTTTTGTAGTTGAGATCATGGACGGCTTATGAATAAAACTACCGTATTTTCCCACAGATGGAGGATAAAAACCATTCCAATTTTAATTGAGTACTCTGAGTCACAGCAAAAAATAAGATGAATTACTTGTTTTATTTTATATTATTACAAATACTTACCAGAAGGCAAACTTTTTTAAGAGGTTTGCATTTTTATATAAATAAAATTGGGATTTGAAGAGCACACTTTTAGTTAATTTGACAATGATGGACTGGCATTGCCAAGAATTTTCAGAATAAAATTTCTATAATGCATTTAAATGATTTTTATTCTAACATTTTAATATTCAAAACCTAATATAAGGCTTGAGTTATTTCGTATCTTCTCTCAGTTTACCAGTGATGGCTTGACACAGTTAGGTACAATGAAACTTGTAAGATAGTAAAATCTTACATTTTCTGTCTAAACACTTGTATCTAACCCAAGTACAAATTACTAATATGGCATGCCAAGGGCTTGAATTCCCGACATGATTATGGTTCAAACTGTGTTTTACAAATACAGTGAAGACTTCTACAAGAATTATGCATGTTTTGTATATTTCTCCTCTTCTAATATGGTAATACTCTCAACTTGGGGTAAGTAATCAAGCTAATGTAGAGATAATAAAAATTCTTCTTGATAGAAACTCTGAAATGTATGCAACAAAAGCAGTTTGCATGTTTTCTGGCTTCTTTGCATGTTTACTGTCTGCAACAGTTACTAACAAGCTTTGCCAGCTATTCCCAGATCTCTCAATGCCAAGCACATTGTTGGATTGCATTTCTAAGTCCACTTGGTTTTGGATGGAGCCAATTAACACAACCAGTTCTAACCAACACATTGTGGGCACAGTAGCCTATGTTGTTGCTTAGCTGAAACATTTGATTGCAGGTATAAGATCCTGCAGAGTTCTTTTTCCCTCTGACACCTACCAGCAACCTTCAAGATAGTGGTTGTTTATGCCAGCCTAGTTACTGAATGACTTTGATAAACAGTCCCCTGCTCATCTGCTGTGGATATTTAGCATGAGCACAAAATAAACCTTTCTTGTTTTTAAGACACTGTAATTTGGAGGTTGTTTGTTACTAAGCATAACAACCTTATTCTACCTTACTGACACAGTTACTAGCTATGACATTGAATATATTTTGCAAGAGGAAATATGGCGTTTCATATATTCTCATATTTGAAGATTTAGAAATGGGTTAAAATCGTTGAGCTGAGTATGGGATTCATTGGAATATAGTAAATAAATGGTTTTAGGAAGTGATATAGTGCACTAGTTAAAAGCACTGTCTCTGGAATCAAAATGCTAGGTTTGTATGGTGAAATTACTTCTCTAAACTTCAATTAAATTATCTAAAAAATAAGGATGGTGTTTTACTACTTTCTTTATAGTGTTTTTATAAAGATTAAATGACATATATGTTAAAGTGTTTTTGCACAGGGCCTAGCATATGTATTTTCATTAAATGGTAGAAAGGGATGGTAGTGGTGGTATGGGTATCAATAGGAATATTAGGAATATAAAGTTTTCCAAAAAGAGATCACATTCTGAGAGAATCAGAGAATCCTGGAGAGTTTGAAGAGATGACAGAGATGATTTAACCCAGCATCTCTTCAAAAATCTCCTCTGCACATCTTTGACAGAGAGGAAAGCATAAAGTAGCCCCTTCCATTGTTGAGTATCCCCCTTAGAATGAGCTGACATAGGTTTCCCAATAGCCTCCCCCTGTGGGTCCTGGTTCTCTTTCCAGAACAATAATTTGAATCATCACTCTTTCACATAATACTCTTTGAATTTTGTATATTGCTTTTTGAGTGTCCCATTTTCTCCTCCAGTCTTTCATTTCTCTACCCTCAAGTCTACTTTGCTATTCCTGGTCTCAGTATAGTTTTGGACTCCTTTGAGTTTATCAAATTGGGGTTTTCTAAATTGAACAGGCTAATCCAACAGTTCAGACTACACTTAGACCACTGACCAGGACACTGTATATATTAGTATAACTCAAGTCACATTAATTTTTTTTTTTTAGTACCATGTCCCACTAATGGTTTATCTCTGGCTTTTGGTCACCTAAAACTATCACCATCTTTCTTCTGGACCATTGCTATAATCCCCTAAATTATCTCTGAGCATTCACATGTGCCTTTTCATCACAACCTATACCCATTCCCTACAAAGCAGCAAGAGCACCCTTTTCTAAACACACATCTGACTGTGACACCCCCATATTAAAACTCTTCAGTGGCTTTTCATTGTTCATAGGCTAAAGACCAAAATCTTTCAGTGGCCTGCCAGGCTTGAGTAGTTTGGTACATGCCTCCTGGGCCAACCTTATTTTGCATCATTTCCCCTCTGGAAATTTGTTAGCCACACTAGCTGCCTTTCCTTCTCCAACCTGCCTACCTCAGAGCCTTTGCCTATTGTTGCTCATTCCTAGGTTGTTTTGCCTACATTGCCTTCCACCTTAACTAGTTAATACCTATTCATCCGTTAGATTTCCTCTCAAGTATTACTCCCCCTAGGTAATCCCCAGTCCCTATTCATGTGTTCTCACAGCATCATTTAATTTCACAATGTTTATTCATATTTGTGTGATTATCTGAATGATGTTGATCTCACCCTCCATACTATGCTGTAAGTTCTAAAGGACAAGAACTCTATTTTTGTATTCTGTGCTAGAATCTGACACAAAACTGGATCTTAGTAGATACTTGTGGAATAAATTCTGGTGTTTGAACCAATTTTTTTGACTATCAAGATCATTCTGAATCTCAGTTTTGTCACCCAACCTATTCTCTCTCTCAGCCGAATATTTCCCATAAATGTGCAAAGTATGCTCACTGTTTCTGCAGGACATTTATTATAACCTTAAATAGGTCATAGCTGAATATAAAGCCCTTTGGTCCTCCATTAAAGATCGTCCATCATGTTGATATTGATCAAGAGCCAATTTGAAGTAATATGATTATAGAGGACGGAAAAAAAACATTATTTTTTTTTCTTTACCCTCCTGGGTTCTGCATCTGGGCCCTGAAAATTACACAGACAAGATTAACAAGAGAAAAGGATACAAATTTTATTTACGTGTGCAACCCACATACACATGGGAGAAACTCAGTGATGGGTAACTCAAACAAGTGGTTAGAACTTAAAGTTTATACAGTATCTTAACACTAAACAGTATATTTGCAGAGAAGTGACATGACAAAGGAAAAGGGATTTTGGCTTTTAGGGTGACAAACCGTGGGATGGGTAAATATATAGGAGAAACTAATGGAAGATAAGGGTTGTGTTAATAAGGTGTCTGTCAGTGGTATCCCTGGTGACTGAATTGTACCAAGTACCAGAAGGGGCACCTTGTTCCTGGGAAATTTTATGCCCTGCTTGTAGGTTGAAAGAGGAAGGTTAGGGAGCCCTTCCTGAATCTGTTTCTCAAGGATCTTTAGCTCAAAATAATCAATAGTCTAAAGCAGTATATTTTGGGGTGGCATGTTGAGAAAGATAAATCTAAATTACTTTCATTTACATACAGTTCAAGCATATACTCGTGCATGATAATTCAGTCATTGCTTATGATTTCTGGGGTGTTATGATTCACACTCATGTGCAGCTATCCCTCATCCTTTGTCCCATGCAGACACTACCAGTGGACTGTAATCCTCTTGCCCACTGAGCCCCACTGCAAACTTAAAATCCTTCTCAATAACATACTCCAAGCAATCCTACCAATCAGAATTAGCATGTGATTTATAATCCATTTTGACTTCTTTGAGCTAGAATTTATATTGTCCATTTAGTCATCTAGGTTATCAAATAGAATCTATTCCTAGCCCTACATGACACTCCCTAACTCTGGAACTATCACTTCACTCTCTGTATCTCCTGCTCTAAAAGTCATCCCCACTCTTCTGTAACACCTTCCTTGACTGAAGTGAAATTAGGACTGCCCCTTCTTCAGAACCCTGACTCAGTGCTCCACATCAACCATGATTAAAACTCTACAACATTAATGACAGGCATGATATATTTTTTAATTAGTTAATATGAGTTCTGCCTCTGGCAATAGTAGTAGACTTGGTCGTTTCACTGAAAACAACCAGAAACACCAGAAAAACTATGAGAATCATCTGATTGAAGTCATTGGAGAGCTTCCAGAGAGTGAGAATTTATGAGGCCTTGCTCCAGAAGAGAAGGGAAGGGGTCTACACGCTGTGCCACTTTTCTCAGGAAAAATTCTGCTCCACAAAGCAGCAGCTGGGAAGCTAAGGAGCCTAGCATAGCCTCTAACAGCCTCATGAGCTCAGGGGACAAAAATTGGAATTTCTGGGTCTATGAAGAGAAGAGGCTATAGTAAACCCCAGGATGCTACACCTTAGATAAACAAGTTAACCAGAAATAGACCAGCTTTCTGGAGACTTAAGACACATTTATTTTGAATTGTTGTAATTGTTGATAGCTCTCTGACCCTACCATAATTGCCTGCCAGAAGCAAAAGAATCACATCTAGAGGAATAAAACAGCATCCAGAGCTGCTGTCTGGTTGAAATAGAATGTGAGCCACATATTTAACTTACAATTTTCTAGTAACATTTAAAAATTAATAAATAAAATTAATTTTGTTAAATTATTTAGCACAGTATATCCAAAATACTATCATTTCAATTATAATTTGGGGGAAGAAAGCTTTTTCTCTACCAATTTAGGTTTGAGTGATTGGTGAGAGATGGAGCTATGAATTTGTTGACAGCTGAACAAGAGAAAAGTTTTATACAAATGCATGTGGAAGCATTTTATAAGGAAAGACCCCCCCCCCAAAAACAGCCAGAGGTAAAGGTTTATATATCAGCTTAATAAACGGGGGTGGAGGGGCGAGGTTAAGGGCTTCAGTGGGAAAGGATGGAAGGTTCTGATAAGGCTTGTTTGCAGAATTTCTTGGAGTATCCAGGCACTAAAGGTCAGTCACCTCTCTGATTGAAGACTTCCCCAGAGTGGGGGATTTGCAGCAACTGACTCTTGAAAGCTCTGCTCTAGTCAGATAAGGGAAGTTCACACAAGATTTCTTTCTACGTTTGCTATTTGCCCAAATGTTTTCAGCTTAAAGGAGTTTTTATGTCGTTCTGGTTGGTTATTGGTCCCTTCATAATTGGTATAAAATATTGTATTAATGAGATACTTTACATTCTTTTTGTCATAAGTCCCTGACAACCAATGTGTGTTTTATTTACTGCCCATCTGAATTCAGATTAGATCCATTTCAAGTACTCAGTAACCACTTATGACGTAACTGGTAATTACCATATTGAATAATAAAATTCTAGAAGGCAACTTCAAAAATAGCTTCATGGTCTTAGGATAGGTCTCAAATTTCAGTAACCATGAAAAAAATACTGATAATTGACCATATTAAAATTAGGAACTTTTTTTTAAGATTTTTTTTTTTATTTATTAATGAGAGACAGACAGAGAGAGAGGCAGAGACACAGGCAGAGGGAGAAGTAGGCTCCATGCAGGGAGCCTGATGCAGGACTCGATCCCAGGACCCCAGGATCATGATCTGAGCTGAAGGTGGCACTAAACCACTGAGCCACCCAGGCTGCCCAAATTAGGAACTTATTAAGGACACTACTTAAGATGAAAAGGAATGCCACAGAGTAGAAGAAAATACTTGCAACACAGGAAGGGCTTCAAAATATATATAAGTCCAGAATATACAAAGAACCCCAAATCAGTGAGAAAAAAGAGGCATTCCAAAAGAAAACAAAAATGACCAAGAGACTCGAACAGGCATTTCCAAAAAAAAAAAAAAAGTATCCAAATGACAAAGACAAAAATGTATGCAGTCATTAAAAGAAATGAGAGAAACACAATTTAAACACTGATTCCACTGTACCTCATCACAATGGCTAAAATACAAAATATCAATAATTTTGGTGAGGATTTGGAGGAACTAGAACGCTCACACAATGCTGATGGGAATAAAAACTGATACAACTAGGAAAATTGTTTTGGCTGCAACTACATAAGCTGAACACAACCATGCTCTTTAACCCAACAGTTACCCTCCTAGAGATATGGCCAGTAGAATGTATACATATGTGCATCCAAAGGCATATAAACCGTGGAGACCCAGTCAGACTCCCAGAGTTGATATAAGGATTATTTTATAGTGAAAACATGTGAACTACAGGAGATTCAGAAAGAAATCATATCTGAACTCCCCTTCTCTCACTAAAACAGAGCCTCCTGAAAATACAGCTGCCTTGAAGACAGACTGCCCATTCCTGTTGACACAAAAAATCTAATAGAACCTTCCATACTTGCCTGTCGAAGACCTAAACCCACCCTCTTTGTTAACTTGGCATACAAACTTTTATCTCTGGCTATTTAGTGAGTTACTTTTGGGCAACTCCAATGTGCACATGGGAATAAACTTTTCCCTGTTCCACTGGCCATTGTCTGTTCATCTGCAGGCCCCCAGCCACTGTACCCAAGTTGGAATTGGAAAGTTTTTTCTCCCATTATAAACACATTCACAATAGCCCCAAATTGTAAACAACCCAGTCCCCTGCAATAGTAAAAGTTCTAAGTAATGTGGGTAATATTTACACAATGGAATACTATTTACACTCAAAAACATGGATGAATTTTACACATGTAATATTCAGGGAAAGAATCTAGACACCTTACAAATACATGTTGTTTGATTCCATTCATATAAAATTTAAACACGGGCCAATTAGTTGGTAATGTTAGAAGTCACCATCTGGGCTACATTTGGGGAGCAGGGAATGTAATGATGAGGAGGTGGAGTGAGGAAAGCTTCTATTCTTGGTCCAGGTGGTGGTTATCGCCACTTTGGGATCATTCACTGAGTTGTACATTTATTATCTGTGAACTTTTCTATGTGTATATTACACTTGAATAAAAGAATCTCTCAATAAGAACCATTAGTACAACTCTCAGTCTAATATAGTCAGTTTGCTCTTTCTGGTATTTTAATTTCTCTGTATCTTCCTCTTTTTTTACAGTTTACCATGGAAGCTTTCTTTAGAACAAGGACCATACTTAGGTTAAGTAACAGCTCGAGTAACACCATGAATAATCATGGTGATAACGGTAGTTTCATGATGCAAAAGAATTGTCCTTTCTGGCAAACTCAGTTTACTCACTAGAATAGTCCAAGCAACAAAAGAATTCTGATTATTTCCTCCCAGTGTTTTAAAAATAGCATTTTACCATCATATCTGTTCAAAAGCCCATTTATCACCATTTCAGTGTTCAATCACAATATTTTTCATTAACCAAAATGTTACAATTAATACACCCTGCAACTGCTAGGGAATAAATCTAGTCAACTAAAGATCCTGTCAACTTTCCCCAGTTCTTTATTTTCTTGTGCAACCAGCCAGCACTGGGGAAAAATTAAATTGTCATTCACCTCACAGAGCCTTCTTTTCAGCATATCATTGTTTTATTTGACTACTGAACATAAAAGAATAACCAAACTTTGAAAAGAAAATGGAAATCAGTACATAAATATGGCATCTGATAATCTGACACACCTAATGATGAAAATGATACCCTGTAGGTATTCTTTACAAAAGCCCAGAGAGCTAAATTAGAGCATTAAATTAAACCCCACCTACTCTTTCTGCAACATTAAGTCCCATCATTCCATAGAAAGGCTTAGATGGTTTTATTTTGTATTCTAATTTTAAGGTAATTATTCTCCAGTTAAAGTTAGAGAAGGCTGCAAAGTTTTCTGCTCTTGATTTGCTAATGATTTACTTATAATACATTTAACACATAGTTGTCTTAGAATTCTGGAAAAAGTGTTATATAAAGTTTTTTGACAGTGAATCTTTTTCTGTAATTTCAGATAAGAGTAACTACTAATACTATTCCTATATCTGCCACTTACTGCCTCCCTCTCTGAAATAGGTTCTGAGTGGTGAGAATTTCCATAGGCTCTATTACTTCATTTAATCCTTGCCACAACCTGGTTGTGGTGAGTTCTGTTATTCCTGTACTCCAGGTAAGAAAGGCACAGAGTTTAACTCAAAGGTTGCAAGCCAAAAAGGACATTTAAACTCAAATCAAAAACTGTGCAAATTTAAATAATACGGTATGTTGCTACCCCCAAATATGTGTCTATTGTCCAGCTCCACACTGGATTTTCAAGGTGTTTTCTGTTGTGGTGGGGATAGTTTTTGTTTTTGCTACAGTCTCCCTCCACGCCAACTCCCAACAGCCACTTGTTCATCCAGACATGCAGCATGGGAATATATCAGCATTACATTTTATGACCAACCAAACCTTGCTGGGTTTTAGGAAATCAGTCCTAGAAGTTGAGATAGTCAATCTAAATCATGAACTTCTTCCCTCTGATTCCCCTTTGCCTCCCCATCCCTTCTTGTAACTACATATTTAATTATATATTCATTGAAAAGATCTATGAATTCTCAGTGATAGGACTTCCTTGGTAAACATGGCTTAACTGTGATTTTTTTTTTTTTGGTTTTGTGTGTGTGTGTGTGTGTGTGTGTGTGTGTGTGTGTGAAAACTTATTCCCTCTACCTTTCTCCCCTATCTCTCGTGAAAATTAAAGTGACAAAAGACAACAAGGAAAAACAGATTTATGAACAACTGCAATGTGCATACACACAGAAGTAGTCAGTGATGAGTGACTCAAAGGAGTGGTTAGAACTTGGGCTCATACAGCATCTAAAGAAAAAAAAAACAATAAATTTTGTAGAAAAGTGACAAGGCAAAGGAAAGGGACTTTGAGTTTCTAGAGGTAGTAGATTCCTATATATGTGTGTGTGTGTGTGTGTGTGTGTGTGTGTGTGTGTGTATGTGTGTGTGTATATATATATATATATAGGCCTATATATATATGTAGGAATTAATGGAAAATAAGAGCAAGTTAGTAGATTCCTCTGGTGTCATGTCCAGTAAGTCTAGAGTTGTCTCTAGTGATTGAAAATTGTCCAACCCTTCCTGGTAGAGAAAGGGAAGGCAAAGACTTTTTCTTGTGTCTACTTCTCATTGCCTTCAGCTCAAAATAATCTTCATGCCAAATTGGCACATTTTCGGGCCTTATAGTCCAAACCCCTTCACTTCTTTGTATACTTATTTATTATCTGTCTCCACCTCTAGACAGTAAGCTCCTTATGAGCAGGGACTGTGGCTTGGTCACCATTCTATTACCAATACTTAGAATAAAAGTATAAATGGCAAAAGCAGGTATTCAGATATTTTTTGAGTGTTCTTTCAAAGATAGGAAGATAAAAACCTTTATTTCAGGAGACAGTAGTTTGCCCTGCAACTTCAAAGATGTCATGTTTATTTTGAATGAGAAGTCCTCATTCTGTGAGCATCCTTCTGCTGGATAAAACAGTATTTGTCTCCCATAGAAATGTAAGGTTCCTGAAGGGACCTCTTTTAAAATATCACAGCTTCAAAGTTTTTCTAAATCTTTTATTTTCTGCTGGGAAAGTGTACTCAATAAATATCATTCCCATGTGCACATTTTTGTGGACATGAGTCAGGGTCCTGCTCATAAGCCCAGCAAAAGTCCAAGAGTAGACTCTGGCCTACCTTGGGTCTCATGTCTGCCTCCATACTGAGAGAGAAGGAAGGCTTAGCACCCCTCTAAACCACATGAAGTGGATTGCCCATAAGAAAGAATAACTACAAGAGCACCTGGGTTGCACAGTTGGTTAGACATCTGATTCCTGGTTTCAGCTCAGGTGGTAGTATCAGGGTTATGAAATCAAGCCCTGGATTGGGCTCCACACTCAGCACAGAGTCTGCCTGGTTCTCTCTCTCCCTGTCCCTCTGCCCCACCACATCTTTAAAATAAAGAAATGTTGAGGGAGAAGGGAGGGAGGGAGGGAGGAAGGAGAAGAAAGAAAAAAAAGTGAAAGGAAAGATAAAAGAAAGAATGAATGAAAAGGAAAGAAAAGAGAAAAGAAAAAAAAGAGGGAGGAAGGAAGGAAGGAGGGAAGGAAGATGGGCTACATTCTCAGAAGAGGAAAAGTGGCCAACCAAAATCAAAAGTACTATGATGTATTAATAGTGGGCAGGCTTGAACTATCGTGATTTCTTTTTTTTTTTTTTAATATTTTATTTATTTATTCATGAGAGACAGAGAGAGAGAGAGGCAAAGACACAGGCAGAAGGAGAAGCAGGCTCTGTGCAGGGAGGCCGATGTGGGACTTGATCCTGGGATGGGACTTGATCCTGGGACTCCAGTATCTCGCCCTGGGCGGAAATCAAACACTCAACCGCTGAGCCACCCAGGCGTCCCATGAAGTGATTTCTATGTGCTATGCATACTCTTTCCTTTCCACGTCTCTTCAAGAAAACATGTGAATGGGAATTATATTGAAATTACCTTGAATTCTTTCCAATCTATTTTTTAGGTAAATTATTTACGTATTGCCATAATTAAACTGTTTTGATACCATTACATGCAACAAATGTAGTGTCTGATTGCAACACATTAGTTAGCAAGTATTTATTTGTGCTCTTACTGAATTCCAAGCATAAAAAAAGAGAATTCTTTATCCCCAAAAGATTGAGAATTGCTGCTTTCACGGACAGAATTCCAGACTGTATTGCAGAAGATCGACTACACAAAATATAATCATCACTTTATCGTTATAACTGTGATTTTTAAGAGCAAGAAACAAACCATTAATAAACCAATCTTGCATTAGACATCTTGACATTTAAATTGACTTCATGCAAATAAAATAAGCAAATTGAATTTTCCAATTTACTCCTCAGACACTATGTGGATGCATTTCACATCCACATCTTAAAAATGTAATAAGAAAAAGTTTATCTCTTTATGTCTGGCATGTCTGTTCCTGATGAATTTCATAACCAACTTGGGTGACACTAAACTGAGAAAAATCTCACATCACTTTTTTTGTCTTCAGTTTATTATTGTGTGATCTTTTCAAGTAGTTGCTTTTGTGTGTCTTCCTTGAAGCGTTCTGAAGCTATTACCCATTTCTACTCCTTAAATGAAACTTGTTCTTCTGTCATGGAAATATCAAGAGGAAGAATCACAGTGCTTATGCCCTGGTCCTCATCACAAAAGAGTTTTCACTTTATCCTGACCTGACTTTGAACATTTAGGGAAAATGCTCAATTTGTAGCCTTAGCTAATGGCACTACAATGTCACACTTCTCTGTTTAACATTCAGCTTTGTTAATCAAGGAAACCAGATTGGCTCTCTGCATGTTGATTAAATTGATTACAGCTGTAGGCCTTGATAGCTTTTTTTCAAGTGTCTCTAATTAATCAGACAATGCTTGATTAGTTTTTTCTGTTTTGAGGAGATAAACTGACTTCCTTGAGAATTTTCACCCCAAAATGATTCCCCTCCAGTGAAAGGTAAAGGATAAGAGAGTCACTGCTGAGTTTTCCATGGTGCCGAGACCTTTTATCTTCCAGCAATAAACAAACAAACAGAATGAAAGACTTTTAAAAACAGATTAAAACATAATATTAAGCTTCTTTTTCCATATTCTCATGAATACATCTTTTAGAATGAAGAAGTCTGTGTGTTCCCACTGAGCTTTTAGCCTATTGCAGAACATCTTCGAACTTTCTCATTGTAATCACTCTTTAGCAAGTTATATCATTGAGTTGTCAGGCCTAACAGTGCAGATTTCAGCCCAGAACCATTTTGTTTTAATAATCAGGCTCATCGATAATATGTTAAAAAACATAATAATAAAAAGCCACCACCTATTTTTCTAGTCGTATCTACACCATTAGATAAGGCAGCTGTTGTTTATGCAAATGAAGACTTGACAATTTCCAGGAACATTACCAACACTTATAAAGACCCAAAATGTTCTGCTTTCATCATTGAAGTTGGTATTTCCAATGGGGAAGGCTGCTAGGATCAGCTCAGATGGTGCATGTTGGCATGAGGAAGGCACTGTTTCCCTTCTCCTCCCCTATTGGTTGAGAAACCAATCTAGACTCCTGTTTCCAGTAAGCACTCATCACTTAAAGTACTTTTTAAAAGATACTTTGAAGCTGTGTCAGGGAGGTTTTCTTATAGATGTCATCAAGCTGAAAGCCCTAAAGAGAGAGAATCTGCCTTTAAAAAGGAAAAAAAATTCAGTCAGAGCAGAAAGATAGAAAGTGAGAAACAGATCTTACTCCTCCCAACCCCAAGCCCACATTTCTACTCCCAGGTATGCTGATGGTTAGCAATTTCTTGGGCATCCTTCAGAAACTTTCTGTGTGTATTACAAGGAAATACATGTTTTATTTATATGTTTTTTTCAACAGAAATGAGATAAGAATCTACACTGTTTTATACTTGCTTTTTAGATTTTTATAGAATAGATTTTAGACATCTTTCTGATTTTGCACATATAGATGAACAAATTCTTCATTAACTGCCAGATGTTATTTCATTGTTTGAATGTACCATAATTTATTTAGCCAGTACTCTGCTAATGGACATTTAGGTGGTTTTTAGCTTTTTGTTACTGGAAACACTGCTGTAATAAACATCCTTGTGCACATATCTTTGTAAGTTTGGGCAACAATAAATTCCTAGCAGTAAAATTATTTGGTTGAAAGGTAACTTTGATAGCTATTCCCAGACTGTTCATCAGTTTGCATTCCTACCAGCTCACACTGAGTTTCATGAAACTTCAGAACTTTTGCCAAGCTGCTGTGTGTTAGTGGTATCTCATTATTTTAATTTGCATTTCTATAATTATATACATGATCAACATCTTTCCATATTGAGGGGTGTGTATTTATATGTGTTTTCTTCTGACCTGCCCGTTCATATCTTTGCCTACTTTTCTAAGACCATGTCTTAGGTTTGTTCAGTATCCTTATATACCCAACACAGCATTGGGCACATGGACCCTCAAGAACTGTTTGAATATTACTTAGATAATATATGGGACACACAGAAAGAATCAAAACAGTCCTAATTAGATTGTAAGATACTTGAGGCACACTGCCATCTCTAGAGCCTTTCACTCTCATAGGATGACAAAAACAAGATGTCTTAGGATACTTTCTGTACAGTATGACCTTATTTTGATTCAATGAGAAATCAGTTTTGTCAAAGGGAAGGTTCTGTGTTCCTCATGTGTATTTTCATTCCCACATGTACTAAATTTCCAAAATAATACCATTAGTTCTTGCCTAAATCACAAAGCACTGAAATCCTAATTCATCTTTCTAGCTGCCTTCTTATGCCCCATCAATCCATTCTCCACACAGCTGCTACTGCAATCTTTCTAAAAGGCAAATCCAAGATTCTTGTATCTTAAAATCCTTCAAAAGATCTTCAGGGCCTTCAGAATGAAGTAAGAACTTTTTAGTTTGCCACTTAAGACCCCTGTCTTCTTTAGCAGTTGGCTATACTCCAGTCATCCAACACATAGATATGCCCAGTGCCCATCATTTCATACTGTGAGGGGTGCTCCTGGCTCTCTACACCTTTCTGCTGTAGTGAACGCTGTATTTTTCTAAAATGTCCTATCTTTTCTCTGTCTTGCTCCTTCATTCTCATCCTCAGGAACAACTCATCACTTTTGCTGAAACTCCTATCTGAAACCTCCTAACTGTAAAAGTTCCCTGGGCTTATTAACTTTATCTAATAATACTTATTTCACCTTCTTCTAAATGTTGGTCTAATGAAAATGCATGAATTCCTCAAGAATAGGATCATGTCTTACTCCTCAGTACTCAGCATAAAGTCTGAGACCTTACAAGGGCTCAATAAACATCTATTCAATGTGAAATCATAAAGCAGCTATGCTGGTAACAGTAGAGAGAAGGCAAGGAAGGGGCCAGCCTTTCTCCATGCTGTCTTAAGGAGATGGACTATTACTGTTCACATGTTGTAGTTTAATTTGATGGCTGATGCCTGGATTTGTGCCTCCAGAGTTGAATTATCTGCCATATCTAATAAGTCCATGTCTGTAAAATGGTCCCAAGATGCTATGTCATTAATATTTTTTTAGCCTGAGCCTGAGGGAAAATACTGCCAAAGAGGAAAGATATTCAGCTCTACAGAAAACATACAAAGTATATTTAATAGAGTAAGAGGAATTAATGATTTCTGTGATTTGTTGGAGCATTGAGCACTTGGAGAGAGCTGGGTCCTCCTCATTTTATGGATTTTCTGACAAAGGCATGGGTAGGAGAGATGATTTTGTAGAGGCCAGAATAAGAAAGAGTATGATTTCTGTTTTGTGTGTTTGTTGCATGTCTCCAAATAAACATAGATTGATGTGAAACGAAAATACAGTGCTTCTTTATGCAGTGTGCCTCCCAGCTTTTGCTATGGAAGAAATGCAATCCTATACCAGACCACACCATAATGTAAACATCCTCTGAGCACTTTTAGGAGGAGAGAAGAAGAAATATCTGGGAATAATAATTCCTGTATTGTTCTCAACTAGCTGCCTTTCCTGGCCCTTGCTGTTGTTCTCACTGCTCTCAGAGCATGTTCTTCTGACCTCCTCTCTACCAGATCTTTCCCAGGAATTCATCCATTTCTTAATCTTTTCACTCTCACCCGTAGGTCTTTCTTTTATAGCCCTGACCTTCCTTCCTACAAGTATTCATTCAACGTTTTTTAAATTTTAATTTCAGTATAATCATTCAACAAACATTTGTTGAGCATCTATTATGTGTTAAACCCAAGGTGAAGAAAACAGACATGATTGCCTCCCTGATGGAGTTTTATAATCTGGTCACAGTTTGTCTTCCTGGTTCATAGACAGTTATATTCTCACTGTGTCCTCACATGGCAAAAGGGGCAAGGGAGCTCTCTGGTTTCACTTTATAAAGGTACTAATCTCATTTATGAGGGCTCTATCCTCATAACCTAAGCACTTTCCAAAGCCTCAACCTCCAAACACCATCACACTGGGGATTCGTTTAGAATTCATAAGAACTTTGGGAGGATACAGAGATTCACTCTATAGCACTAGACGATTATGAGAAAAGAGTCTAAGGATGTGTCTCTCTGAAACCTAGAGTTAGTGTGGTGGTGAGAGTGAGGGAAAAGCACAAAAATATTCTGTAGAAATAGTAAGGACCAGACTATGGAAAACTTTAAGTCAGTGGTGGCACCTGTGGCTCAATCAGCTAAGTATCCAACTCTTGATTTTGGCTCAGGTCATGATCTCGGGGACATGAGACTGAGCCCTGCATCAAAGAGATTCTCTCTCTCACTCTGCCCCTCCCCACGCTGTGTGCGCGCACTCACTGTCTCTCTTACTCTCTCTTGCTCACTCAATATCTGCTTAAAAAAAAAACTTAAAAAAAAAAAAAAAAAAAAAAACTTCAAGCCAATGTAGTGATTTTGAATTTTTCCCTAAGAGCAATTTTTTTAAAACTTACTCTGGATTGGGTTAGATGAAATCCAAATTGGCTAGGGGAAGAACAAGGGAGAGATTCTAGAAGCATAGACTAAGATGGTGGCATATACAGGAGCTGAGATTAGGACCTAGTAATGGATCCCTAAATATTTCCAGTACATCTTACCTTAGAGAAACTACAAAGACCTCAGATTCCTCATGTGCTAAACCAAACTCCTGGATCACCCAAACCAATTTCCTCTCCCCAGGCTCCCAAGTCATTCAGTGATACCAACACTGTTTCATTTCCAGAATCCAGACTCTAAGCTTCTTTATTCTCTCTTCAGACTAGCTTCCTCTGTATGATAGGAAATAAGGTAACCAGTGGCATCTGAATTTTACTTTTTTTGGCTCCCATTTTTACTGGAAACTGTCTCTCATTTTCAGATCCAGTTTCAAAAGTTTTAGGGAAGCACAACGATTGGCCCAGATTAGGTCAAGTGTCCACATATAGACCAATCAACTGAGGTGTAGGCTTACTAGGAACATGGTAACACCCAGAAAGCCTTGCGGTTACAGGTTGCTATTCCAAAGAAAAGGGTAAGGAGTCCTGGACAGTCCATTAGCTTCTACTCTACTGTAAGAGAGATTACAGTTAGTTGTTCCTTGGAAGTGCCAAGGGTAAAGAAAGGAGAAATAAGTGAAGATGAAGAGAAAACGGATTTTTCCTCAACATGAGAAAAAACTTCTAATAAAGTTATTTGAAGATGAAATGTGGTCTTTGAAGGAAGTACACACACAGTTACTGATACTCAGGTATAGATTAGATAATCACTCGGTAGTAACATTGTAGGAGGCAAACCTCAAACCTTGAGAATCCAACAGTGAGGTCAGAGTACTCTTGTGGAAAACCAACCAAAATTAAACAACAGCATCTTAATACTTATTCCAGTCCATCTGAAGAGATACATAAAATGGGAGATGAATCCTATGAAGAAAAGCTATTTAAGTTTTTTTTTAAAAAAAAAAAAGATATTTTCTTAGCTTTTCTTATACTAGTTAAACATATTTCTGAAACTGCATCCTGTTTTCTGAGGCAGAAAATTAAATTTTTCTGTCATGGTTATAAAGAAGCAAGTTGTGTGTCTCCATACCCCAAATTCTATGTACCAAGCACATGATGAATAAACAATAGCATACCCCTGGCAGGTGGAGAAAGCAATATGGAGGGAAAATAACAGAGTGGGTGGCAATGACAGCATTACAGATTGTTAGGGAAACTTTCAGTAATCTTCTGGACTGACAAGGAGACTCAATAGTCATGCATTTGATAAATATGGAGGAAGTGCCTACTCTGTGCCAGGCACTCTGCTGGGTAAGAGGCCATGGGGGAGACTACATACATCAAATGATCTAACACATGAGGATATAATTATGAACTGAGACAAGAGCTCTTAAGGAGAAGATCACAGTTGCTCTATTAAGTATAACAAAGGAACTCAGCTAGATTGGAGAGGGTATGTTACGGAAGACTTCCCAAGAGAGTGATGCTTGAGCTAAAATCAGGAGGGTTGAGTATGACTTTACCAGGCCAAGGACAGGTAGGAACAGGGAAGGAGGGTGTGCTATAGACAAGGGAGCACAGCCTGGGCAAAGGCACCATGATAGTAGGGAGCATGGCATATTCCAGAAATTGAGAGAAGATCGGTATGACTGGAACGTAATGAGAGGGAGAATGATGCAAGACGAGGTTGGAAAAATATATAGAGATTAGTTTATGCAAAGCCTCAAAGGCCAGCATAAGGATTCTGGTGTTACTCTCAAGTGCAATATCTTCCCAATGATACTGAGGGGATTTAAACAAAAGGTTGACATAATCAAATTGAAATTTGGCTACAGTGTGGACAGCAGAGAAGTGAAGCGAGAATAAATGGTGATGAGGGTTTTTGCTACAGATAACAAGAGGCAAGGTGATCGTTGGGCTTTGGTGGTGGAAGTAGAGTTGGTGTGAAAGGTGGATTCAAAACACATTTATAGGATGCCTGGGTTCCCCAGTGGTTGAGCATCTGCCTTCAGCTCAGGGCAGGATCCTGAGTCTAGGGATCAAGCCCCGTATCAGGCTCCCTGCAAGGAGCCTGCTTCTCTCTCTGTCTATGCCTCTGCCTCTCTCTATGTGTCTCTCATGAATAAATAAATAAAATTTTTAAAAACACACACATACACATTTAGGAGGAAAATTGACAGGGATTTTCATAAGAGCCCTAAGAATGTTTCGTTTTACATTTCCTTCCTCTACGATGGAGGTCATTCAGCCTTAGCCTGTAAGCCAAATCCTGTTCATTGTGAGATTCTTTTGTAAGATTTTATTGGAAGGCAGCCATACCCATTCATTTACTTATTGTTTATGTGTGCTTTCACACTACAGCAGCAGAGTTGAATAGTTAAAACAGAGACTTCCATGGCTTGTAAAGCTGAGTGTATTCTCTGTCTGGCTCTTCACAGAAAAACTTTGCCAACCAGGGAATTTACACTGCTCAAAACAGCACCTCCACAGTATTCTAAGGTGTAGACGTGCCTGAGATGGGCATCTAAAAGTCCATGAATGGGCTTTAGATGTTCTCTGACCTCCTGAAATTAGAAATAAAACTTGGTGCTTATGTATGTTTTTCTGGGAAAACAATATTCATCAGCTTTTAAAATGAATCTGTGAATTCCCCCAAAGGAAGATATTTCCCAGGCCTCTCCCTATCTTGTTGCCTGGCCATCCGATATTTTTAAAACCCACATTTCTCTCATTGAATAAGAAATGCGCACTGGCACCAAATGATAAGTATCATTACGTATTGGATAGAAATTGCTGCATATTCTTAAATTCCTAAAATAAGATGTCCCATAGCCAGATTTGACTGGCTGCCTCTTTTAATCCAGAGCTTGGGATACCAGGTAGCTCAGGGCTGTAAATGAGAACTAGATGAATAATCTCTCCAGATTTATTAGATCTTTTATAGATTTCTCAAATAATTATCCCCCCCAAAAAAAAATAAATTCAATCAGAATATACAAGATTGTCGATGGTTTCATTACAAGGAAGGTCTTTGAAGAGAACAAGCAGATGATGTGATTGGCCCACAGCAGCCTTTGTGTATAACCCATGTTTTAGTTCATTTTCTGCTAGCTAGAATGCTTCTTCCATCCAACTCTGAGTGCTCTGATTCCTCAGGACCTGACACACAGAAGTTCAGTAAATGGTTACTAAGTATGTAGAGAGCTGATTAAGCTAACTGTTGGCCTCATATCATGTATTTGTATATAGATATATATGTAAGTACAGACATAATGTACTTATAGGAAAAACATTAAAGAAATAAATGTGTGTAAAACTGTTTTTGGAAACAAAATCTTGCTTTTAAATGAAGAACCTGAAACCATAGTCTATCTTAACTGAGGATATCCTCCCCAGTTGTAAAAATATCTGGTTCAGTTAATGCTCAGTGCCTCGCTTCAAAAACTCTACCATGCGAGTGGGAGGAAAACAGTAAGGTATTCTTATTTTGGCCAAGATTTTAATATCAGATAAATCTGGCTGTTGTGCAAATTCACAAGATGGTATGTATTCTTCATCTGTCCTATATTTTTATATGTGGTATTTAATGTGAATCAATTGTCTTGAATCTTAAATAAAAGACATCTTTTGGTGACGGTACTCAGCATGCATAGGTGTGCCGGGAGGTCCTTTGACTAGTTTGAAGAGGAGAGGCAGGGGCGGGGGGCCGGCCTGAGTCCATGAGAAGAATGGGAGGACACTGCACCACCCAAAACATCAAGAGGGGGATCCCTGGGTGGCTCAGCGGTTTAGCGTCTGCCTTCAGCCCAGGGCATGATCCTGGAGTCCCGGCATCGAGTCCCACATCGGGCTTCCTGCATGGAGCCTGCTTCTCCCTCTGCCTGTGTCTCTGCCTCTCTTTCTCTGTGCCTCTCATGAATAAATAAATAAAATCTTTAAAAAAAAATCTCAGAGAGCAGGAGTGATGGAAGAGGGTGCTCATCCACCAAAGGAGTTAAAGGCTTTCTTAACAAGTAGATGGAATCAGTGCTTGGGAGAAAAGGATTATAATCAGAGCTGAGGAAAGCAACCAAATGTCACGTGCAAAGGACAAGGTGAATATGAAAATGGTGGAATAAAGAACAAGATCAAATTCAAAGTGAGGGGAAAAGCAGCCCAGGGAGAGGTTCAGAACGCTGGCCAGGGCTGGCATGCTCTGAGTGTGCCTCAGCTAAACTCCCATTTTGTTCAATGTTTGCTGCTTCCTGAGTTAGGAAGGCATGGGTTTTAAAGAAGCTGATCAAGGGTCAAGTCTATTGACATCAAATATCGTGTCTGAAAATGTGAACATAGAGGATACAGGTGCTACACTATGCATCTGTGCTTCTTAACAAGTCACCAAAAAATGCTCTTGAGAAAATGAAATTGTTAAACATATACAAAGTAAAATAAAAATCAAACGCACAAAAACGATGTCACCAGGGTGGGAAAATATTATAACCTGAAGCAACATTTCTCAAGGTGTGCTTTTTGGACTTACGTTCCCCAAAAATGTGACACTTCCAGATGCACGCATCCTCCTCTGGCTATCCTCCTCTCAGGAGATTCATAGTGTTTTAGAAGCTCTCAAAAGCCCTGCAAGAAAAAGTCCTGTGTTTAACCTGATATTTTCCATATTTTACAGGTTACATAGAATTCCTTTTTTTCAAAACATACTTTGTATGTTTCTAAATGCATACTTAGTAAAAAGCCAGACAAACACGATGCTTTGATCAAAATTTCTTAATTGTATAAAATCTTCTGAATCTTAAGTTAAAATAGCATCACTTGTCAAGAGAATTCTGTAGTCATTTTTTTCAGATGTATTTTTAATTACTTTTTATTAATCATTAGAGTTCAGTTTGCCAACATATAGCATATCACCCAGTGCTCATCCCGTCAAGTGCCCCCCTCAGTGCCCATCACCCAATCTCCCCATCCAACCACCCACCTCCCCTCCCACTACCCCTTGTTCGTTTCCCAGAGTTAGGAGTCTCTCATGTTCTGTCACCCTCTCTGATATTTCCCACTCATTTTCTCTCCTTTCTCCTTTATTCCCTTTCACTATTTCTTATATTCCCCAAATGAATGAGACCATATAATGTTTGTTCTTCTCTGATTGACTTACTTCACTCAGCATAATACCCTCCAGTTCCATGCACGTCAAAGCAAATGGTGGGTATGTGTCGTTTCTAATGGCTGAGTGACATTCCATTGTATATATAGACCACAGCTTCTTTATCCATTCGTCTTTCAGTGGACACCGAGGCTCCTTCCACAGTTTGGCTATTGTGGACATTGCTGCTATGAACATTGGGGTGCAAGGTGTCCTGCCATTTCACTGCATCTGTATCTTTGGGGTAAATCCCCAGTAGTGCAATTGCTGGGCTGTAGCGTAGCTCTATTTTTAACTCTTTGAGGAACCTCCACACTGTTTTCCAGAGTGGCTGCACCAGTTCACATTCCCACCAACAATGCAAGAAGGTTCCCCTTTCTCCACATCCTCTCCAACATTTGTTGTTTCCTGTCTTGTTAATTTTCACCATTCTCACTGGTGTGAGGTGGGATCTCATTGTGGATTTCATTTGTATTTCCCTGATAGCAAGGGATGCGGAGCATTTTCTCATGTGCTTGTTGGCCATGTCTATGTCTTCCTCTGTGACATTTTTGTTCATGTCTTTTGCCTATTTCATGATGGGATTGTTTGTTTCTTTGCTGTTGAGTTTCATAAGTATTTTCTAGATCTTGGATACTAGCCCTTTATCTAATATGTCATTTGCAAAGATCTTCTCCCATTCTGTAGTTTGTCTTTTAGTTTTGTTCATGGTTTCTTTTGCTGTGCAGAAGCTTTTTATCTTGATGAAGTCCCAATAGTTCATTTTTCCTTTTGTTTCCCTTGCCTTCATAGGTGTATCTTGCAAGAAGTTGCTGTGGCCAAGTTCAAAAAGGGTGTTGCCTGTGTTCTCTAGGATTTTGGATTCTTGCTCACATTTAGATCTTTCGTCCATTTTGAGTTTATCTTTGTGTATGGTGTAAGAGAATGGTCCAGTTTCATTCTTCTGCACGTGGCTGTCCTATTTTTCCAGCACCATTTATTGAAGAGACTGTCCTTTTTCCAGTGGATAGTCTTTCCTGGTTTGTCGAATATTAGTTGACCATAGACTTGAGGGCCCATTTCTGGGTTCTCTATTCTGTTCCATTGATCTATGTGTCTGTTTTTGTGCCAGTACCACACTGTCTTGATGATCACAGCTTTGTTTTTTTTTAATATTTATTTATTTATTCATGAGAGACAGAGAGAGGCAGAAACATAGGCAGAGGGAAAAGCAGGCTTCATGCGGGGAGCCCGACGTGGGACTCGATCCCAGGACCCTGGGATCATGCCCTGAGCCGAAGGCGGACGCTCAACTGCTGAGCCACCCACGCGTCCCATGATCACAGCTTTGTAGTACAACTTGAAATCTCCAGCATTGTGATGCCCCTGACTCGAGTTTTCTTTTTCAGGATTCCCCTGGCTATTCAGGATCTTTTCTGATTCCACACAAATCTTTAGATGATTTGTTCCAACTCTCTGAAGAAAGTCCATGGTATTTTGATAGGGATTGCATGAGATGTGTAAATTGCCCTCGGTAGCAGAGACATTTTCACAATATTAATTCTTCCAATCCATGAGCGTGGAATGTTTTTCCATCTCTTTGTGTCTTCCTCAGTTTCTCTCAGAAGTGTTCTGCAGTTTTTAGGGTAAAGATCCTTTACCTCTTTGGTTAGGTTTATTCCTAGGTAACTTATGCTTTTGGGTGCAATTGTAAATGGGATTGACTCCTTAATTTCTCTTTCTTCAGTCTTATTGTTAGTGTATAGAAATGCCACTGATTTCTGGGCATTGATTTTGTATCCTGCCACACTGCCGAATTGCTGTATGAATTCTAGCAATTCATAGAGTCTTTTGGGTTTTCTATGTACAGTATCATGTCATCTGCAAGGAGGGAGAGTTTGATTTCTTCTTTGCCAATTTGAATGCCTTTGATTTCTTTTTGTTGTCTGATTGCTGAGGCTAGGACTTCTAGTACTATGTTGAATAGCAGTGGTGAGAGTGGACATCCCTGTTGTGTTCCTGATATTAGGGGAAAAGCTCCCAGTGTTTCCCCATTGAGAATGATATTTGCTGTGGGCTTTCGTAGATGGCTTTTAAGATGCTGAGGAATGTTCCCTCTATCCCTACACTCTGAAGAGTTTTGATCAGGAATGGGTACTGTGTTTTGCTAAATGCTTTCTCTGCATCTATTGAGAGGATCATATGGTTCTTGTTTTTTCTCTTGTTGATATGATCTATCACATTGATTGCTTTACGAATGTTGAACTAGCCTTGCATCCCTGGCATAAATCCCACTTGGTCATGGTGAATAATCTTCTTAATGTACTGTTGGACCCTATTGGCTAGTATCTTGTTAAGAATTTTTGCATTCTGTGTGCATCCGGGATATTGATCTATATTTCTCCTTTTTGGTGGGGTCTTTGTCTGGTTTTGGAATTAAGGTGATGCTGGCCTCATAAAACGAGTTTGGAAGTATTCTATCTTTCAGAACAGCTTTAGTAGAATTGGTATTGTTTCTTCTTTAAACGTTTGATAGAATTCCCCTGGGAAGCCATCTGGCCCTGGACTTTTGTGTCTTGGGAAGTTTTTGATGACTGCTTCAATTTCCTCCCTGGTTATTGGCCTGTTCAGGTTTTCTATTTCTTCCTGTTGCAGTTTTGGTAGTCTGTGATTTTCCAGAAATGAATTCATTTCTTCTAGATTGCCTAATTTATTGGCATATGGATGCTCATAATATGTATTTAAAGTCGTTTGTATTTCCGTGGTATTGGGTGGTGATATCTCCTTTTTCATTTGTGATTTTATTAATTTGAGTCTTTTTTGTTTTTAATAAGGCTGGTTAATGGTTTATCTATCTTATTCTTTCAAAGAACCAATTCCTGGTTTTGTTGATCTCTTCTACAGTTCTTCTGGTCTCTATTTCATTGAATTCTGCTCGAGTCTTTATTAACTCTCTTCTTCTATTGGTGTAGGTTTTATTTGCTGTTCTTTCTCCATTCCTTTAGGTGCAAGGTTAGCTTGTGTATTTGAGTTTTTTTCCAATTTTTTGAGGGATGCTTGTATTGCAATGTATTTCCCTCTCAGGACTGCTTTTGCTGTATCCCAAAGATTTTGAATGGTTGTATCTTCATTCTCATTAGTTTCCATGAATCTTTTTTTTAATTCTTCTCTAATTTTCTGGTTGACCCTTTGATCTTTTAGCAGGATGGTCTTTAACCTCCACGTGTTTGAATTTCTTCCAAATTTCTTCTTGTGATTGAGTTCAAGTTTCAAAGCATTATGGTCTGAAAATATTCAGGGGACAATCTCAATCTTTTGAGATAGGTTGAGACCTGATTTGTGACCCAGTATGTGGTCTATTCTGGAGAAAGTTCCATGTGCACTTGAGAAGAATGTGTATTCAGTTGTGTTTGGATGTAAAGTTCTGTAAATATCTGTGAAATCCATCTGTTCCAGTGTATCATTTAAAGCTCTTGTTTCTTTGGAGATGTTGTGCTTAGAATATCTGTCATTTATAGAAAGTGCCGTGTTGAAGTCCCCCAGTATAAGTGTATTATTATCTAAGTATGTCTTTACTTTGGTTATTAATTGATTGATATACTTGGCAGCTCCCACATTAGGGGCATAAATATTCATGATTGTTAGGTCCTCTTGTTGAATAGATCTTTTACATATGATATAGTGTCCCTCTTCATCTCTTTTACAGTCTTTGGAATAAAGCTCAATTTATCTGATATGAGGATGGCTACCCCAGCTTTCTTTTGAGGACCATTTGAATGGTAAATGGTTCTCCAACCTTTTATTTTCAGGCTGTAGGTGTCCTTAGGTCTAAAATGAGTCTCTTGTAGACAGCAAATAGATGGGTCTTGCTTTTTTATCCAGTCTGAAACCCTGCACCTTTTGATGGGATCATTAATCCCATTCACGTTCAGAGTTACTATTGAAAGATATGAATTTAGTGTCATCATGATACCTATCCAGTCCCTGTTTTTGTGGATTGTTTCTTTGGACTTCCTCTTTGTTTTACAGAGTCCCCCTTAATATTTCCTGCAGAGCTGGTTTGGTGGTCACATATTCTTTCAGTTTCTGCCTATCTTGGAAGCTCTTTATCACTCCTTCTATTGTGAATGAGAGCCTTGCTGGATAAAGTATTCTTGGCTTTATGTTCTTCTTATTTAGGACCCTGAATATATCCTGCCAGCCCCTTCTGGCCTGCCAGGTCTCTGTGGAGAGGTCTGCTGTTAACCTATAACTTGTCTCCATAAAGGTTAGGGATTTCTTGTTTCTTGCTGCTTTAAGGATCTTCTCTTTATCTTTGGAATCTGTAAGTTTCACCATTAAATGTCAGGGTGTTGACCGGTTTTTATTGATTTTGCGGGTGCGGGGGGGAATCTATCTCCTGGATCTGAATGCCTGTTTCCTTCCCCAAGTTAGGGAAGTTCTCAGCTATGATTTTTTCAAATACAGTTTTTGGTCCTCTGTCCCTTTCAGCACCCTCTGGAACCCCAATTAAACATAGATTTTTTTCCTTCTGAGGCTGTCATTTATTTCCCTTAACCTTTCCTCACGATCTTTTAATTGCTTTTCTCTTTTTTCCTCAGCTTCCTTCCTTGCCATCAACTTGTCTTCTATGTCACTCACTCATTCTTCTACCTCATTAACCCTCGCCATTAGGACCTCCATTTTGGATTGCATCTCATTTAATTGATTTTTAATTTAGGCCTGATTACATAGAAATTCTGCAGTCATGAAGTCTCTTGAATCCTTTATGCTTTTTTCCAGAGCCACCGGTAGCTTTATAATTGTGCTTCTGAATTGGCTTTCTGACATCGAATTGTAATTCAAATTCTGTAACTCTGTGGGAGAGAATACTATTTCTGATTCTTTCTTTGTAGTGAGTTCTTCTTTCTAGTCATTTTGCTCAGTGCAGAGTGGCTAAAAACAAGTTGTACTTGTTAGAAGCACAAACTCTTCTCTCTGTAGCATTCCAGCTGTTCTGTCTTTAAATCTCAGACTGAATATGTAGGTTTTCAGGATGACTTGAAAGTTATCTAGGTAAGTTGGTGGGGAGAGTTGACTTGGGAACCCTAGTCTTCCGCCATCTTGCCCCACCAACCTGTAGTCATTTTTTAAAGATAAAATTAGATCCACCTTATACCAAAATATATTCACACCATATATACTATAACTCAAAGTACAGAGCTAATTAAAAAATTAATACATTTGATTACAGAAAATTTTTTTAAACTTTTGCATGGCAAAAAAAGGTGTAAGCAAAGACATACAACAAAGTGAGGGGAAAAGACAAAAAATCTGATAGAAGAAAGAGCAAAGACATGAATACACAAAAAAAACATAGATATAAAATGCATATATGCATATACCTACATGTTAAGTACGTGGCCTTAGGCACTTGAAAAGACAGTCGACTCCATTCATAATGCTCATATTGAGAACAAATGCAAATCAGAATTACTTTAAGATACCAGTTTTTATCTCTCAAATGGGAAAGCATGAAAAACTTGACAACATACTCTTAAGACATGGCTGGTGAAAAACCAGCACTGACCCACAATGGCTGATGGGAATGCAGATGGCACAACCCTTGTGGAGGGAATTTGTTAGTATCTAACAAAACCAAGTATCTATTTACCTTTTGTCCCAGGGATTCCACTTCTGGGAATTTACCTTAAAAGGTATATCTTCAACTATACAAAAATATGTAGCTCAAGGTTATCCACTTCAGTGTTAATTTCAGTAATTGCACAGTACTGAAAACATGCCCAAACCTAGGAGTATGGTGAAATACATTATGGTATGGCCATGCATGGAGTACCACGCAGTTGTGAAAAAGAATGATATGTTCTCTATGAACTGAGGTGAATGATTTCCAGGTTATATTTTAAATTGAAAAATGAAAGTGTGAGAGTTATTATAATCTACCTTTTGCATTAGACACATGCCTGCTTATTTTTTGCAAAAAGAAACATAGTAGATACCAGAACTAATGAAATTTATTTCCTATAGAGAGGTCGATGGGGATGGCATGGAAATGATGAGGGAGGAACAGACTGAGAGATATGGCGGAAATGTAACTTACCTGAATATGAGTTTCTAGGTATTTTGACTTTTGAACTGTTAACATTTTATGTACTCAACAAGAATAATAAAAATCACCAGTTAATGGAGAAAAAAAATACCTCAAATAAAATACAAACAGAAGTAGATGACTATAACTCTTATTTCAGACAAATAATACAACCACACTGAAGAGCAGAGAGAAAAACTAACTCGTGTAAATTTAGAATATACTGTTTTACCATTTTATACAATATTAATGAAGGAATAAAAAGAACTCTAGAGAGTAAGTTTGGGGTTTTCTACGGTTGTTTTGTTTGCATGGCAATTCTGAAATACTTTTGGCATATTCTATAGCTCAAAAAATAAGCAAATTTACTGAAGATAATGGAAGCCGGGTTCCTCACTGTCTAAAGGAGTTACAAATATAGAAAGAGGAGAGATGAGAATGAATCTGTGGTATTGTATTAGTATTGGAGAAATGAGCCTGCAGTTATTGACCAGGGATCATCAGACTTTTCTGTAAAGGGCCAAATAACGAATACTTAACTCTGTCATTGTAATACAGAAACATCCATAGACAATACATAACAAGTGAACATGGCTTTATTCCAATAAAGCTTTATATATAGACACATTTGAATTTTATATAATTATAATCTGTCATGAAACATTATTATTTTATTTTTTTCAACCACTTAAAAATGTAAAAATAATTCTCATTTTGCAGGCTGTGCAAAAGCAGGCAGTGAGCCAGACTTTGCCCACAAGCCAGAGTTTGCCAATCCCACTTGGTAGAGAAATGATGATAGATAACAAATGTGATCAAGTGTTTCAGTTAGGGAATCTGGATGAAGGATATGTAGGAGTGCTTGTACTCTTCTTGCAAAGAAGTACTCTTTGTACTTTTCTTACAGAAAAGCTGTAAGTCTGAAATTATTTTAAAACAACCAAAAAAAGTCACAAAAGGAAGAACACTGCACTTTTCATAGCTACTGCAGAGAAGGAAAAACAGTAATCAAGTCATTGGCCTAAGAGGTGAATGTCTTGCCTTTCATAACAGTCATACACGTCTATTTTTCCCTTGTCCATGGACCATGAGTAGGAGCTACTCCTGCCTGTGTTCAGAGTTTCTGATTGGTCACTGGGGATGTCATCCTATGATCACATTATGCTCTCTGTTGTTGGTGCTCCTTGTTGCTCTCCAATATTCTTACTGAGTAATGAGGTCACCAGGGCTGGTAATTTGTATATGATCTTGTAATATTCTATAATGTGGGAACTTGGGGTCTAGACTAATGAAATGGACTAAATGAAAAGTACTTACCAGAAAATTTCCCATTAGCTTGGAAGTCTGCGACGATTCCTTTCTGGTGTTCTTAAATAAATGTATTATTATGAAATCCACTTATACAGCACGTTCACCTAGCTTATTTCACTAGTCATAATCTAGTGAGAGCTAAGGTGAGGAGGAGCTGACAGTGTCTTAAAATATCACAAATGATACTTTAAATGATATTTTATGTTGAGATACTTATTTTTTTGCAGGAAGAGTGAATGACTTTCGTGGAAGATCTTGACTATAGAGACTTGTAACCAGGCTTCCATCCTTGGCTGGTTTAATTCCAACAAAATCCAATTCCTCCTACCTTGGTTTATCATTGTAGGGAAAGCCACGCAATGATTTTTACCAATAATGAAGATGATGGTGGTCCTAGCTGAAATTTATTGAATGTGACTAACCAGATCCATGCTAAATGTTGTTCATCCTTTTTTTTTTTTTTTCATTTAATTCTAACAACCAAACTCTGAGGTACAGTCCTTATCTCCTCTTTGTGGAAGAGATGTATGATGTAAGTGGCATGGCCAAGCTCTTGCATGGGGAAACATGGAGCCAGGATTGACCTGGAGAGCCAGTACTCTTACTTCCTGCTGGGACTGTCTCCCATCATAGATAAAGACAGTAATAAACACAGAAATTTAGAAAGAAGCTGTTTAGTCACGAGGACATACTCCTGTTGAGGAGAATAAGGCAAGCAAAACAGGTGCTGATATCAATGCAAGCAAGAGAGTTTCCGTTGGAACAGCCTGCACTTTCCCTTCCTGCTCCCTCCCCTGAAGAAACTCACTAACAAGTCTAGAGTTGAGAACGGCTGGAAGTAGAGCACACAGTCACTCATGCCCTCTGCATGACCCTCTTGTGTCACACCCATGCAGGTACCTCCTAGAGGGACTGGGAAGACCTGAAAAGAATAGAGGAAGGAGAGTAAAGAACTTGGGAAATTAGGTTGGCAGTTGGAGGCAAAGGAGCAGGGAATGTAGGAGTGATTTTTCCCCCATTCTTAACGGAAGAACAGAAGGAATAGTCACTCCGGGGCCTGGCTCCCCTCACTCTTCTTTCTTTTGCCTTCTGCTGCTCTAATGCTCTGAGTGCTGACCCCTCCGTTGAGGCTGGTCCCTGACTGCTCCAAGACCAACTTTTGTTTTGGATCACATTTGGAATGTTGTCACGGAGGTGACATGTGACTTTGCCAGGCTTCCTTACCCAAAAAATCCGAAGGAACGTTGTCTCTGCTGCATTCTTCTGAGTTACCAAAATAACTCTCTTATGTGAGAGGAACAGTGTACAGTTTAATAGTCACAATAATAAACTTCCAAGAGGAGGGACGCCTGGGTGGCTCAGTGGTTGAGTGTCTGACTTCAGTTCAGGGCATGATCCCGGGGTTCTGGCCTCAAGTCCCACGTTGGGCTCCTTGCAGAGAGCCTACTTTTCCCTCTGCCTATGTCTCTGCCTCTCTCTGTGTGTGTCTCATGAATACACAAAATCTTTAAAAAATAATAATAATAATAAACTTCCAAAAGAAATAGTTGTCTTTAATCTAGATGTATTTGTGGGACAACTAGTTCAATGATTAGCATTATATTAATCCATTTATAGAACTAATTATTAACTCTGGACATTCTGTCTTTCTGAAATATGAAGGAGAGGGAAAAAAATGTTTCTTTGTAAAAGCCCCAGGAAATTATAAATCCAAGGGAGAGGTAAAATTTACATATGAAATTGCACACCTGTTTATTTCCTTTCTTTCCTTTTTAGGGACTGGTTAAATATGTTGAGCCCACCGATTCTTCCTTCCAGTCGACAGCCAACAGACCAGCATCCGGATTCTTCTGGAAGCTTGAGTGCTCAAGGTGGGAAATGGAAAATGTTATACACAACAAAATAAAAATCATTAACTACAAATAGAGAAAATTGGTCACTTTGAGATGCCACCGTTTTTATTAAATGCTAATCATCTAGGCTCATACCCCCAAAATGAGATAAGCTGTGCCTCATTTTGTAGGCTGATAAGTCCTTTAGTATCAAAATGACCTTCATCTGGACTTTGGCTCTACCAGTTTCTGCCATGTGGCCTTTATGACTTTTGGTTATTGCATTTGTAAAGCAAGATTGATAATAGATAGTGTCTGCCTGAAAGCTTTCCATGAAGATTCAGTAAGATGTACTGTACACAAAGCACTTAGAATACTAGCTGTTCATATTATTATAAAGCAGACCCAATACTCTACATCACTAGATACATGCTTTTATTAATACAGGGATACTTGTCTTTAAAGATAAGGCTGAAAAATAAATAAATAAATAAATAAATAAATAAATAAATAAATAAATAAATAAATAAATAAAGATAAGGCTGGCACCGAGTTATAGCAAGTAATGTTAGCAATGGCGGAATGGGAAAGAAGCAGGAATGAAAATTTGCTGGAGGTTCCCTTTGCTAATGAGTTAGAGAAATGAACTATTAGTTTTTGGTTGTGAGTAGGGAACATGATTGTCAGAAGTGCATAGAGGAGGAAGGGAAGAGACCCTTTGGTAGAAACAGAGGGAGTGGGATGGAAGGGGTAAAGGAAAGTCTAAAGTACATAATTGGAGTGACAAATAACCTCGGAGTGGGACTCCCTGAGATGGTTTTTGGAACTGGGATTTTGAGGATGGAAGTACTACATCTGAAATTAAAAAAATAATAAAGGAACTGAAGCCAATATAAATTGGTCCAACAAAGGTGCCAGGTTTTTTTTTCGCCTAACTGCCCCAGGAAGAAAGTGGAACATCTCATTTTTCTCCAGGTATGGAAAATTCAGAGTGAGAGCTCATACATCTGAGTTGTACGTTTGGGCCACCCAAGGGATGGAGATGTCTCTGTGATTTACTATCTGAAATAGATTATGCCCCTCAAATTGGGAATCTTTTTAGAGGTGTACATTCATAATTACTTATGACAGAAAAATAGAATCTTGGCTGTCAGGAGGAGACCTTGCTGTGAAAGAACAAATAATATGTTATGTTAAGTGTCCTAAATAAACCACAGGAACAGAGAGTGTGGTCCTTGAGCAAAGGCACCCAAGATATATATTAGTGATAAGTAGTTGAAAAGATGGCTTCAAGTCACCATTGCAAAGTGATGTTTTGACAGCAGGAGCTCAGTTATGTTGAAGGTAAACAGAACTTCCATCGAGAAAAAAAAAAATCGAGAGCAAATTACCAAATGAAATTCAGAAGATTGTAGAAATGTTCTGGCTGATGTTAACCAGACCTGGCTCCCCTCCTGCATGTCAGCTTAGGTTTTGTATCAGCTCTCTGTTTCCCCTTTTCTGATATACTTGAGTGATTTGTAGCTAATTAATGTCATCAAAAATTAGTGTTTCCTATTTGGTTATCTTTACATGTTACTGGTTTAGTTTTAGACAACATACCAATATGCCAATATAGTGTTCTTAATAAAGTGTTTGCAAAGAAAAGTTATTGGCTTAAGTATCCGGTTTGTATCACCAGAAGCAAAAAGGAGATGTCGTTGTGGGCAGTCCAGGCCTCTTCCTGGGCTTCTATTGCACAATACCATGAATTTAGGGCACTGAGCTAAGTTGTGACATTAACTGTCACAGCAACACCATGAGGAAGGTACTGTTTGTGTGGGTGTGTATTTGTTGTCCTTTACAGCTGAGAAAACCAAGTTACAGAGTTTTTGAATGCCTTGCCCAGGGTCCCACAACTAGTCGTCAGCAGAGCTGGGATGTGAATCTAAACAGCCGAGCCCCAGATCCCAGCCACTCTTGATTTTTGAAACAAGTACCTAGATTACCTATTCCAAAAATAATACATGTAAAATCAGGAATTGAAATTTTATTTTTCTACTGAGTTCTTGATTTACAGAGGAAAAAAACACACAAATTAAAACATTTCAAGTGCTAAGTAGCTAAGTTCTTTAAGGGAGAAAAGGGAAAAAAGAAAAAAGAAACAGACATCTGGTCCCCTGTTTCAGCCCTGGCCTGCCTCGCCCGCCCATCCATGCTCGTCAGGAATGACAAGTGGTACATTTTCTCCACAGAAGTGAGGGACTCAGGTGAAGTTGCCGAGTTGACCAGCTCTGAGGGAGCAACAGGGTTACTAAGAGACAAGATCCCTGGGTCACCCAGCTGCCAGGCCTGGGTGTTTACTTGTCACCTACCTTCTCGAAGGCCTTTCCAGTCTTATCTAAGTAGGCCAGTCTCCCTCCACCTTGCACATTATCTTCGTGCCCTTTTCACAGTTTGTAATTCATGATTTGTTTGCTGGTGTCATGTCTTTCTTCCTAGCCTGTGAATTTTTAAAAGCAGAGACTTCGTCAGCTTGCTCACTACTGGATCCCAAGTACCCTATGTGATTTCTGTAGGCTATTGGGTATTCTCTAAATTTTTGTGAGGAGGAAAACCGGAAGGGAGAAAGGGGAAAAAAGAGGGAGAGAAATGTTCTTCAGCTGGTCATTTTTATACCTAATGAGTAATTCACTGAAGTCTTACTTTCAGTTTTCCCTCATTCCAATGTTTTAGTATATTAGGGATATTTCTAAAATTTGACAATGAGAATATTGAACCTAGACCTTTGCACTTTAGCAACTAGAGCAGAGATATGTCACCTTATGCAGTGGCTGTTAAACTGTATTTATTTTCACTGAAAACTTTCCTTTCAAATGAATTTCATATGAAATTCCAACATATAAAAGAGATCAAAGCAGAATTGCTCTGGCTCAAGAGGAAGTTAGGGTCTCAGAACTCTGCCTTGGGGCTCTGATGAACCAGCTGAGAACCCTGATGCAATCCCAACGTGCTCAACTTGACCTTGCTTGAGGTTGAATCCCCAGTCAGAGCCCCAGCTAGGATTAGGACCCTGCCTTCCTCCACATCTGTGTCTTTCTGCAAAACTGTTAAGGTGCTTTTGAAGGCTGGTTAACAGGGAAGGGAGATCCCCCATCTTTAGACTTCTAGAATAAAAATAATAATGGCTTATATTTATTTCGTCTTCCTGTAACCCACACCTGCAAGTGCCCTTTACTTCTCATAATGGCCTCCTGAGATGTAGATACTCTTGATATTATCCACCTTTTACACATGGACACCGGGACTTAGGGCCAGGAAGTGACGTGCTGAACCCCCACAGCTCCAGCAGAGGTGGAGAGGCCGAGATGCATCTATAGAGCTAGAGACATGACTGTGCTTGAACAGCAGGGAAAGATGGCCTGATCAATGCATAGTTCTAGAAAACTTGCCCCAGGGGCACCTGCTGGCTCAGTGGTTGAACTCCTCTGCCTTTTGGATCAGAGCATGATTCCAGGGTCCTAGGATCAGGTTCTAGGATCGAGTCCTGCATAGGGCTCCCTGCAGGGCTCCCCTCTGCCTATGTCTCTACCTCTCTATGTCTCTCATGAATAAATAAATGAAATCTTAAAAAAACAATTGCCCCAGGCCATACGAGAGTGAGTGCCTGTGTTAACCTTAAAAACAATAGAGCAAGTTATTTTACCAGCAAAATGAGGAATGGCAAGCTTGGGACACACAGGCTACAGCAAAGCATAGGCAAGCCTGGAGAACAAAGGAGAGGAATATTACTTGGTAGGGAAAAAGGAGGACATTGGGAGAGGCTGCTTTGAAGGAAAGTCTGTTAGATTCAAAGTCTAACACAAGAGTTCAAGGTGGTGACGTTTCTCATCGCCTAGGCTGTTGCCTGTCAGGGAGAAAAACTTTCCTCCCTTCTGCTGGGGCAGTAAAGTGAACTTCTTGCTGCCCAGGCATGTGGTGTAGGCTGCAACAGGAAGCTCGTGTGTGAGCACTCCCTCTTCAGGGCTTCCCGACCCCATGTCAATCGAGGTCTCCCTCTGTTAGTTTTCACACATGCATTCTACTAGCCTTTGAGTCCCCACCTTATTCAGTGCAAGTTTGTGTCCCAACCACATTGTCTGCTAAGACAGAGCACCTCAATCGCATAGATGCCACCTCAAAGTAGAACAGCCCGTCTTCCTGCAGAGCCAGCCCCCCGGCAGGGGCAGGGGCAGCACTGCACTCTGCGCCACTCACCTGGAGAGACACACAGGCAGCTCTCTGCACTTCCTCCTGGGCTGCGGTGCACTTGCTGAATGCCAGTTGCCAGGGGCAAGGAAGCCCTTGACACATACCAAATATGTGGTCTCCTGGAGCGCACGTGAAATATAAAAATGGGAAGTTATGATTTCAGAACTTACTCAAGAGAACTAACAAACTGACCTTTGAAAAATAAAGCCGACTTGGCTGGAAGAGGAGTTGTCAATTTGTTTTTGACATTTGTTCCTTTACAGATATGACCCTTCAATTATTCATGCTTACCGGGTCCAAAATGGAATAATAATGACTTTTCTCGTCGGCCCTGCAAAACCTCTCATGCAGTTTACATAGATTCTGAGTAAGAAAGACATTCAGAGGTGCTTGTGGAGTTGCCAGAATTGCAGAGAAATAACATCCTTGTACCTTTTTGATGGCAAGGTCACACAGGCTATTCCTTCATGAGCACTGGTTAATCTCCCACGAGACAGAAATAGGCAGCAGAGGGGATCCCTGGATGGCTCAGTGGTTTAGTGTCTGCCTTTGGCCCAGGGCATGATCCTGGAGACCCGGGATCGAGTCCCACATCTGGCTCCCTGCATGGAGCCTGCTTCTCCCTCTGCCTGTGTCTCTGCCTCTCTCTCTGTGTGTCTCTCTCATGAAAAGAATAGAATAAAATAAAATATAAAAAAAATAAAGAAATAGGCAGCAGATGCTGATTTTAAAGCTGTAATATCCAAATTACTAGTCGAGAAATTAGGAGAACCTCATGGCTCTTTGAAGCTAAGCAAAGGGAGGGGAATCTGGCTGTGTGCTCTGGATCCAACAGAGTTCTCCCAGAGTCTTAGTTCCTGCCACACAGTTACTCGACGTTCACCTAATACTCTGAATCTGAAAGCACTCTTCTGTAATTGCCTTACAGACACTATGCTTCACTGAAAAACCATGGTATCCTCCAGTGCTTGACTTGGCACCTAGGACACAGTACAGGCTTCAGAAATATTTAGTGAGTGAATGCATGAGTCATCTGCATGTGGAAAACAAATGATTTGGTCTACTCTTTGGATCTTCCTTGTATTTTCAAGATTTATTTAAGGTGCAAAGGATACCTTCCCCCCCAAAAGCAATACTGGCAGTGTAAGAGTATTAACAGATGCCAGCACCGGCCATGTGTCCACGACAAGGTCAAGTTTTCCTATATTACCTCATAATGGCTTTTCC